>NW_007578007.1:400011-405179 GCF_000690725.1 Stegastes partitus | reverse complement strand
GAAGAAAAACTTTTGTTTAACGAAGTGAAAGTTATTAAAAGTTAAAAATGCTGACTAACTGCAGCACCTGCATTTCTCACACCTAATGCCTAAAATACTACAATAATAGATAAAATGTCCATCGTCGACATCATACTTTGGTAAACGGTCACAGAACATCAAAGCACACCGAGCTACCTGGACAAGGTCATGAAGTCCTGGACCTGCCTCAGCAAAGTCACCTGCACAGCAAAACGTAAGCAACAGTGCCACTTACTGTTTCCTTTTGATTTCAATCATACAACTTTTCATTTGTCACTTCTTCTGTTAACTGCTGTGTAGTTTTGCTTTAACTGCGCGTTCAAAAGCTGACAGGTGAACTGTGGAGGTGTCAGCGTGCTACAACCCGTCGGCGACTTGCTGGTCGATGCTCCCTCCTGTTTGCAAAACATCCTCCAAGGCTTCCACTTGTTCCTAATGCTAACAAAATGCTCCATATAACTGCAGTCCCTTTTAAAAAGAGGATAATCTGTGAGAAAAAAACTTCTTTTGTGGCTGTACTCCTGAGTGCCAGATAAGAGTCCAGAGTTGATTTGAATTGGACATGACTGCTTCTCAGAACGGTAGCCAATTCACTTACCCCAATGAAAACCCGCCATTCAAATCGAATGAGTCAAACGAGGCTTTGCACAAAAGCACCAATCCAACCGCCCACACTATTCTTAAAGTTAAAAGCTCTCTCATTCCCTCAGCTCTCTCTCTCTCCCGCTCTTCCTCCTTTCCCGTCGTTGCCACTCTCTTCCTCCATCAGCCCTGACAGCTCCATAATCTCAGCCAGAGTGACCTGTCCGGACCTTCTGCAGCGGCTGAATTTATTGGAGGCAGAGAGAGAATGAGAACCTGTCACTGGGCTTCCACTGACCTCCTAACGCCCTCTTCTCTTCGGCGTACACCCGGGCACACATGCACCGATCCCTTTAAAAACTCTGTGCATACAAAGCACAAATGCAAATATCTGTGAATTCAGCCCCGCACGAACACACAACGTGATAAATGGTAAACTACAGCTTACAACTCGGAGGAACCTTTCATCCCACTAGAAAACTACTTCCTCTGATTTTCTGGTTGGTTGACTTTCTGAATGCTGTCTATCAAATTGTGTAGCGGTCCCAACAAGACTACTGCAATAACAGCAAAGGGGAATAAATCGCCAAGATTATAGCTAGCTAAAGACCAGTTCAGGGGTTTTGCATGACAGACGTGGGCTCTGAAAGCAGGCAGGGGACACACACATGATCCTATTCATACCACAGTAGCAAATGCACAGGGCTTGCACGGATGTTTCTGAAAGGCGGTGGCTTGCACGTCTTACAGGATGTAGCAGCTGGTGACAGCGAGGGCTACGGCGCCGTGTCAATCTGATTATTCCTGAGGTCTGTCGAGCATAAGTGGTCCGACATTTGTTGGGAGTTTAGAACTTCCTCCCAGTCGTCGTGTAGTGAAACGCCTGTTCTGAAGCTTTGCAGGGAGTTATGAGGCGCAGCGTCGTCCTCGTTTGCATAAAGTAGCCTTGACTTCAACTTTATGCAAATTTGTCAGATTTTGTCAGAACCGCCCCTGTGGACACGAAGGCAGCTTGGATAGGAAAAAAAATACGTTCTGCCCAACAAGCCGAGCAACGCGGCCTCGTCTTCATCACTGTTCAAACTTTCTTGTGCGCTGACGTCACTCAGAACTTCAGGTGCATTAGCGCCACCTACCAGCTGGAGTGTGTGCATCAGTGCCAGAAATTAGAGAACTGAGATGCAATTAAATGTGCTATTTTTTTCTTTATTTTTTCTGTAATTGATTAATTGAGGGGCTGCAGGGTGGTGCAGTTGGTAGCACTGTTGCCTCGCAGCAAGAAGGTCGCCGGTTCGCACTGGAATCTTTCTACGTGGAGTCTCCATGTTCTCCCCGTGCAGCGTGGGTTCTCTCCGGGTTCTCCGGCTTCCTCCCACAGTCCAGAAACATGCTGAGGATAATTGGTGATTCTAAATTGTCTGTAGGTGTGAATGTGAGTGTGCTTGGTTGTCTGTCTCTAAGTGTAGCCCTGTGATAGACTGGTTACCTGTCCAGGTGAACCTGCCTTCACCCTGAGTCAGCTGGGATAGGCTCCGCCCCCCATGACCCTAGTGAGGATTAAGGTGTAGAGATGATGGATGGATGGATGATTAATTGAGATTTACGCCTTAAAGTTCCAGTCATGGTTTATACTAGTCGTAGAAATTAAATTAAAAAACATTATGTAGCTGTAATTTAGGAGCTGATGTAACATGATTGTGTGAGTTCAGCAGCAACAACACTGCCATGACAACAATTCACCAACAGGGAAATACGCCACTCTAAAACCACAGTCATCTGGGGACAGGTTCACTGTGAATATTCTCCAGCTGCACTCTACATTGAGCATCTCTTTCATTTATACACCGATAACTTCGTAACTTACTGTATTCATATCACAAGGTCTGAGCTGGTTCCACATCGACTTGTCATCCAGTCTGAGGATGCAGAGCGAGGTCCGGACTGATCAGCAGGTAAAGCTCAAGGTCACCCGGACTTGACAGCTCGTTCAACATACGCAGCTGAGTCTGTGAGCTCTGAGCAGATCCACCGAAAAACCAGGACGTCATAAGAATGTGAGTTTGTCAATATTTTATGAGCTTTAACTTCCATCAGAAGCTGCAGTGGACACGTTTCTTCAGACGGATGTTCTGAGCAGAGATCCTTACAGCCTGACAGAACCACACATTAAAGAATCTGAGAAAAGACACTGCAATAATGGAAATGGAGCTTCAGACAGGCCCGGAGTCAGGGCATCACGAGACCCCGTGTCTGTCCAGTTGTTCTCTGCTTCAGTCCAGCCCACCCACTAGTCCTAACCCACTTTATAACTGAGGCAGCGTTCATGCAGTCTGCTGCTCCACGTCCAGCACATCGCTGCTACACCAGCCTCCTTGTTAAAGGTTCAATATCATAACTCTGGTTGTTTGCTAACGGCTGCAGCTACACGATCCTGGTGAGAACAACCGGGAACCTGCCTTCACCCTGAGTCAGCTGGGATGGACTCCAGCCCCCCATGACCCTAGTGAGGATGAAGGTGTAGAGATGATGGATGGATGGTTGTTTCTCCTCTTTTCTGGGCCCATAGAACACAGATGGTTCATAATTGTACCCTAAAGCTGCATAAGCTGGATGAGTGAGGTCCATTTCAGTTGGTCTCCGTGTTCTTGTGTTCATACTGTGTCTATTGGAACATTGTGATCCTCAGGCTCTGCCGGGAGGTCTGTGGTCTCAAGACTATCTCTGTCAGGCTTGGTCAGATTGTTCCAGAGCATCACTCGAGCAGAGTCACCACAAAACACAAACGCATGTCATTCCAAAATAAGTGTCCTCATGTGAGTTTACTATTCTGATTGACAGATTAAACTTCATATTAGGGAAGGAGGCTACTCATTTATTTTGTCTTTTTCTATGAAATCATTATCTTCAGGTTTTGAACACTTTTGCACTGAAATCCCAGTGACAGCATTTTGCTTTATTAATAGTGGCTGTTTATCATTTTTAAACATACAGGTGTTTTATCTTTCTGACTGTACAGGACTGTAGGGTGAACAGGCTACCACGATGGACGTCGTTCACTGGCTACACACCCGTCTCCATGTTGCCTTCCAAAGGTCTCTACTCTCACATTAAGTGGTAAATATGCAAAATAAGAAATGCCGTACCATTGGCATCAGTTATAAGCTGTTCTCTGAAATGCATTCAGTGGAGGAATGAAACTGGAAGACATGCCAGATAAGAGAGGACGTCTGTCCTGCTGGTGATGTACTTATTATCAGCATCATTGTGAATATTTTGTACATGATTTCTTCGCTGACTGTTTACTGTTGGTAACCAATGGTAATTACGAGGCTCCTGATGGCCTCCGCCCTCCATAAACCTCCATTAAAGCACTTGTACGTCCACTTTCTCTCACTGGATTTAATCTACTCCCTCATCCACTCCATCAGTCACTCACTCCCTCTCTTGCATCTCCGCCTTTTCCTAAATGCTTCCCCGCTAAGTTGTCTTGTTACATTATTCCGTCCATCCTCCCTCCTTAGACGCCTTTTCTCTCTCTTATCCACCATGGCCTCTGTTCCTCCTGTCCTCTCTTTGTCCTTTCTGTCTCTTTATTTCCTGTCCCACAGTCGTCAGCAGTCACCAAGCTTGTTATTAGTGCCAGGTTCAAGCCTGCACCATAATCACAGCCCTGGAATTAGCAGTGGGCCCACACTGGCAGGGAGGCATGCGGCTGACAAAACACTATAGTTATTATTGAGGCTGCTGCAATGTTGCAGCTTTGGCAGGAATCTGCTCCTCAGAGCCGTGGGTTTTGATGGGCTTTGCTAAAGAGAGGGAAAGAGCGGTAGAGCAGCAGCATAGGCACCCATCCCGGGCTGGGGGATGAAATCCACACTGGACGGCTACCAACGGGAGCAGTAAGTGGCACAGTTGTTGTTTGTGAGGGTGCAGGTGGTGCTTAAGCACTGGGAGCGCAGCCATATTGGAAAGACAATAGATTGGACATAATGGGACGTGTTTCATTATTGTGGGATAAAGATAGGAAGGCAGAGCATGTTGTATTAGGACAGGGTGTAATAGAAATCCATTTACTTGACAATAACAAGCAATTTAGTGTCACTCAGAGACTTGCAGCTTTGTGTTTGTCTGATGAAGCAGCCAAACATCAGAACACACCAAGTCCTGCTTCTATTATTTAAATCAAACCTCTGAGCACGGTGCACATTTACCAGGCTGTAAGCTGATTAGCCACCTATGCATGCAGCTCTCAGCAGTTTAATGGAGAGTCGGAGGCAGAGCTGATTCTGTTCTAGATTACGGGCACTGATTGGATTACTTTAAATGTCCAAACTTTGTACCGTCAACACGAGAAGTTTGAGGTGATCTCATCGATACTTTAACTGTTAAATCCTCACTACTTCTCTTTATATGACTACATGAACATACCAAGTATTTAAATGTCAAATTCACTTAACTTTTATTTCCGAGTGTTTAAAGCTGATATCAACAGGAAAAGGCAGATCACTCAACAAGTGTCGGGGGATTTCTGAAGATGAGTTACTTTGCACTAAAAGCACATGAAA
>NW_007578007.1:396489-399471 GCF_000690725.1 Stegastes partitus | reverse complement strand
ACGGCAGGTACTTACAGCAGGGTCCTTTGCGCAGCACCTTGATGCGTCGCTGGGTGTTGCACTGGGCTTTCTCCAGCTCACACTCGTTGGAGTAGGTGGACGAATCTGAGCCGCAAACAGGCGCCACCAGGGACGGACAGTCCAGTCTCTTGCAAACGCACTCGGCCTTGGACGGGTCGGACGGCTCGCGCTCACAAACAGCCCCAAAGCCACACAGCATCCCTCTGCAGCCTGTGAGACAGAAGACAAGGAGGAAATGAGTTAGACGTAAGAACATTATATTTGAATACATCCTGATGTCACAACTTAAAGCCGTCTGAGCTGCATTTACACCAACATGAACACAAACTTAAAGTTGCTTCCGTCTGAAGTCATCCTACAGAAGTTTCCGTGCATAAACTTAAAGCAAGTTTTTGTTTAACGGCAGACAGACATGTGTGAGCAGATTCATCTCAACATGTGTCAGCGATGGGGGTCTTTGTGGAGAACTCTGCACAGTTCAGCAACAGAAGAGCAACAGGGATTAAATGTGATCCTGCGTAAAGCAAACAGATGCTCTCAATTCATTCAGGGAGAGTCTGCCCGCCCATGCAGAGCCGGCACAGCGTGTTGGAGGGCATGCTGAGCCGTTTGCCGAGTTTGGAAAAACGTCCATTTTCTGATTTTTAAAAAAAAAAAAATCAGCAACAACGTTAAAATCAATCCGCCGGCGGCAGGCTGGTACGCAGTCTTGTGGACAGTTCGTCTTTATCCTCTCAAGAGTCTACCGTCTCTGAAACATCAATGATCCGCCGTCCAGGAAAACACGGAGGGACGGCAACACGGAGACGCACCCGGGCTCGCCAAACACTTCAAGGCTCCGCAAGTCAAGCAACAACAACTCTAAGACTTTGATCCTAAACCTCCCACTGACTCCTCAGCTTTGATCAAGTGTGAAACAACAGCAAACTTTGTCAGAGGCTGCCGAATGCGCTCAGCAAACAGGCGGTGCGTGCGTGGTTCTGTGCTACGTGTACACAACATCAGCTCAGAGAGTAATTGACCCGTACCGTGGCAGCTACAACTGCTGTGGCTCTGCACCACTTAAAGGGCTGTTGGGCAGCCAGCTGGCGTGACGTCCTCGCCTGAGCGTCGAGGGCTGTTAAAAGAGATGGCAAGCTCTCACAGGTAGCCAGCCTGATTGGAAATCAATGGACAAAAGCAGACAAAAATCTAAGTCCACTCTAAAAAAAAAAAAAAAGTCTCCTTGCTTGGAGAGGTGAGCAGCCGGCGTCACAGCCGAGGACACGCATGTCGCACACGTGCACCCACACATAGCTGCTCCTTATCACCGGCTCCCAGGCCAGGACTAGACGGACGGCAGCGTGTCCACTTGGACTCACTGGCAGGTGGCATAGCGGCGCTGGACGGACAGACCGACAGTCTGATAGACACACAAAAACACACAAAGTCTCTGTGTGCAGCATCGACAACTGGTCCAGCATCTGCCCAAGGCCTCTCATTCTGTCTCAGTCCTCACACTGAAGCACATTGTGTGAACATGTGCATGTGTGTGTGTGTGTGTGTGTGTGTGTGTGTGTGTGCAGAGTGACAGGCGAGGAGGCTGTTTTTGAGCTGCCCACTGTTCCCTGTGGGGGAGCGCCTGACAGCTACCTGAGCTCACCGGAGGAAAAGACGTGAGTGTGTGTGTGTGTGCACAGCTACCCAGGAACGCATCTGTATTCCTGACAGCGTGTGTGTGTCTTAGAGGTGTAGGCATTAGGTGTCTCTCTCTCACACACACACACACACACACACACACACACACACACACACACACAGACGTGCATGTGGCCAGGTGCTAGCATGAGGACCTTGTCACAACTTGCCCACTGCTCATAACTTTATACCACGTGTCCTGTGTGTGCATGTGAGTGTGCACGTGTGTGTTTCTGTGTGTGTGTACATGTGTGTGTGTGCATGTGAGTGTGCACGTGTGTGTTTCTGTGTGTGTGTACATGTGTGTGTGCACGTGTGTGTTTCTGTGTGTGTGTACATGTGTGTGTGCATGTGAGGTCGGTGTGGCTCTGAGGAGAAGCCATGTGAGCAGAGTGACAAGAGGTGAAATTCAATCGAACTGTGTCGGCTGTGTACAAGAAAAAAAAAAGGAAAAAGAAGCTCAGGAGACTGAGCTGGTCGGACACCAAAGCTTTGTTTATAACTGTTCAGATAAAGTAAAGTCACACAGCAAATCATGTAAATGTTATTATTAATATAATTTACAAAAATATGGATCTAGAAAAAAACTCAGTAGAGTGTAACCGGATCCCTTCAGCGATGTTTTCATCCAGAAAGATGTCAGTAGCCCCGAGCGTCGCTGAGTGACAGAAGGCTGCCACCTGAGCTGAGGGCTCAGTCAGAGCGGAGCTATCAAGTGCAGGCTCTGGACTAAGAGTACAAACTGCTTCTTAGACACTGGGAGCTCTTTCCTGGGAAAAATCCTCGTGGCACCTGAGAACAGACACCTTCAATTTCTTTAGCGCAAAAAAAAAAAAAACAAACCCTTGGCAGTTAATATAAAAAAAAGGTTATCTACCACGGCTGAAAACAGAAGTATGCCACCGACAAAAACTTTTGTCAGCGATGAATTTCTGACCCAGTTTGAGTGACAGTCGATCTCCTGGAGTGCAGACACAATAATAAAAGCGGTGAGGATCCAGTGGACACGTCCTGGAGGCGGATAAACATTACTTTACAAAGATAAAGTCTCTGGAGGCCCAGGTAAGGGTTTCCTAACGCACACTGATGAAGTCCTGGGTATCCTCCTACTGGCACTAAAGTGACACAAGTATTTAGTCACTAGTTTACGGTAGACTTTACTGTTTTCAAGTTTAACAAAAGCAAGCAGCAAGTTTTATTATTAAAAGGATGGTTATGTCATTAAAGCAGCCAGTGTGTCTGAAAGTCAGGTTTTCTATAAAAACCATCCATCCATCATCTATA
>NW_007578007.1:373546-395953 GCF_000690725.1 Stegastes partitus | reverse complement strand
CACACAGAGCAGAAAGGGGGATGATAGAAGTACGTTCTACTTCATTCATAAAACAAATGCAGCGCGGCTCCGACATGGCAAACAGGCGAGCAGGCTGTCAGCAAACTGAAGGACGATACTTTTAGCACGGGGACACACCTTCCTACAGCGGATGTGCAGGTAGAGGCTGTTAAATGTAAATCGTTTCTTGGTTGTTTTTATTAAAAACAAACAACCTTTGTTCTATTGTATTTTAGAACGTATGCATGTAAAAGCATGACTTTGTTCTACTGCAGAGGAGACATCTTGCGGTGAGAAATGAGCCCACGGTGAGGAACATGTGACAGGAGCAGAAACTTTCTTCAGAAGGATAAAACACGGCTATCAAAGAACGTCTTTGGGTGTGTTTTGCAGTTTGAAATGTGAGAGAGCCTCGTTCCTGTGCTGTAAGCAGGACGGGCTTCAGGTTTGAAGGTGGCTCAGGACCCGAGAGTCAGGTGGGACCTCGTTTACTTTACATTTACTCTTTACTTCTGTTTTCTGTTGTTTTTATTCACTGTTCATGCTGTTTTTTTACGATACAAAACTGTGTGGTTACATTGAGGCACCCAGACTACATGGTTAAGTTTATTTTACTTAGAATACGTCTGTGCAGCTCTAATCCCTGAGCACTGGCTGCTAACCTCACTGTTGAATGTGGTGTATAAACATGCTGGATTATTCACTGTGATGCATATTATTCAGCTAAACAAGTTTGTCTCTCCTCCACTTTCAGCAAACTTCTTGCAGACTGTGACACCACATGGTGGAGATGTTTTTAATATGATCTCTTTCCGTACTAATGTGAAAAAGGTGTATTTAATAATATGTTATAACACTGGGTTGCAAAAAAATATATATTTTTGAAGGTGTCTTGGATTTTTTAACTGATTTAGGACATTTTTGCAACGCTGAATCCAAAAATGGCATCTGCTTTTCTGCATCAGGTCGGGTTTTTATGCCAAAAAAATGATTTTGCCACTAAATCGATTACATTTTTTGATATTAGCGACTGATTTATTTTAGTATTTCTCAGATGGAATCGGATTTTAGAGGGAAAATGTCACTTTCTAATCCTTTTCATAAGCTACATGATCCAAAAGTTGATGAGCGTAAACATCTGTAAAGGTAAATACAAGCAAACTACATGTTTCATCAAATCAAAATTTTGACCTCATTAAGCAAAACCAATGTAATATTTGGATTCAGCTCATTGCAATTGTCCAAAATCAGCACTGAAATGGGTGTACACCAGTGTTATATGAGACACACACACTCTCAGAAATGACATCAAGCTGAATCCTCCAAAACAAACTGAATTTTAGAACCTTTTCAAAGGCCAGCTATTGTTTTTAGCTACGTGTGCGTCACAAACTGGAAACGTATGCTATGTATTGCAATAAACAGACAGAGGTTTTCTAGGTCCCCGGGTGATATGTTGCCACAGCGTTGTAGCTCAGGGCTGAATTTACCCCATTGGTTGATAGAGCCTGGTGCATTTTAAACAATCACAATGACCTGATAACGACCAGCGATATTTAATAGGACGTGTTGGACTGAACTGGTCTGAAAATAATTCAAGATTTTTGCTGCTTGATACAAATAAAAACTATGTTGGCTCTCATTCCCCATGAGAAATCTGACGTCTGTCTGAAGATCATTTACACTTTATTTCATCTACAAGACACAGATTGCAAACAAGAATTACAAGACCAACTGTAGGGCTCCACGATTAATGAAAGGCAGGAACGTAGCCCAAGTTGGAAATGAAAGCAATTCTCCGTTTATTTAAATATTTAGATGTGACAGTCCAATTAAGTGCAATAAAAATATTCTGCCTCTAAAATCAATGACAAATAGGCTAATCATGATCTCAGCATTAACTAAAATAATTGTAATTATCATTTAGGCCATAATCCGTCTGCCTATGAAATATTTTGACAACAGAAAGGATGAGGTTGACCAAAAACCAGGACTCTGCTGGCAGCGTCTCACGACCACATGCTTAATTAGTGTGGCCATTTCAATCAGCGCCGCAAAGCTCTGTAAAGGCAGGTCTGACTGCCATCCAAAGCAAACAACTACTTCTGATGCCAGCATTGCACGACGTGAGGAAGGTTCACACTAAAAAAAAGCAGAAATTTAGCTTTTTAAAAACTAGTTGTAGATACACTCCTCTACTCCAACTATTTCTCCAATTATTTCCAAATATGCCATTTCTTTACAACACTGCGTCTGTAGTATGTCGGCAACAAAAGCCTGTTCTGGTAATAAGTCCAACCGCGGCAGAGCTGAGACGATGACCTGGGGAATTCTAAAATAATAAATGTTTATTTTGTTTTCTTAAGTGGCTGACTTCAAAAGCTAATGCCGTCATTTGTTTTACTGGTTGGTTTTCTTGATGCTGTAAAACCGCAGAACACAACAGGACATAAAACAGGATATATAAGATGGTTCTGTTTCTCAGACATACCCCCAGAGATGGAAACGGCTCTAAAGTGCCCGTAAAGGTGTGCGCTTTTGTATTCTAAATTGTGCGAGGACCACTTAAGCTTTTGCCAGTTCCAGTGTCAACGTAAGCTCTGCAGTTCTTTGTGCTGGCGTACAGCTGAGTGCTCTGATTGTGCGTGAATGTATGTGTGCATGCTCATCGGTCCATGGAGGTGTGTGAGGTAACATCCCTCCATCCCTGCAGCCTTAAAAGCTTCACTTCCATGCAGCTGTTTTTGTATCGAGGGCAGAGTAAGAAAATCCCATTGGGGGGAAAAAAAACCACAGCACGGCCCGTTTGTGTTCGTCTTGTCCAGGTAACACGTCGTCCTGTGTTTGGACGACTCGTCCATTAACTACGACGCTGAGCCTTCAGGATGCATCAGCTGGTTATTAAAGGGAAAAGATAGTACTGCTGTGATTAAAGCATGTCATGGTTTATGATCTAAAGGAAACGAGGCACAGAGCTTTAGTGCAAAATGTCCACTGATTCTACTGCCGATGATGATGCTTCAGGACTGAGCATGGGTTTGATATGATAGACTCATTTCTTGTGGATTAAAGTCCAGGAAGGGCTGTGTTGGGACAGTTAAAGCTAATTCCAGCACTTGATACCATGCATGCTAAATGAAAGACGCATGTTTCATCCCATAATGTTTTGTCTGAGCAACACACAGATTCAATAACCAAAAAGTTGCCGTTATCGTAGGACTGTTCCTGTTCTGTCCCCACAGCGCCTGAAATGCTTTTAACAGTTTCATTGTTTGCTGCCTTGCTGCATCGACCTCAAACTAAGTGAAAAGGGGACAAGTGGACTGTTATGGCAAGCATGATTGCGCTCAAAGCCAATGAGGCTTGACAGAATCGCCATGACAAATTCAAAACGGCTACTTTAGGGAAGAAAATGATCCTGTGCTGGAGGAACAGTTAGACGCAGCACGCAAACCGTTTGCTAAGAGAAAAAAATCTGTTGGTTAGAAACGGGTTAGCCGAGAGTGCATAAAAAGTTTTACGCTGTTTAATGAGTGACTAATTGTGAATAACTCCGTTAATCCACACCCCAGCCAGGTGCTAGCTCTGTGCGTCACCACGCTCACGATGAACTCATTCATTCCTGGCTGTGATGTCGGCTCTACGGCTCCACTCTCCGTCTGCCAGTTATCATTTCTGAAGTACGCGGTGGCTTCATGACATCCACTCTGTGGTACGGACGCCGTGTGTTAAAACAACAAACACTTATTATTCTCTGTCAGACAGAAAAAACAAAATTGAATTCAACATTTCAGGCTGAGTTTATGCTTTTGTTCAGTATTTCTTTTTTACAGTTTGCTTTGACTGCAGAGGAAAGGAGATGAGAAGAGGGAAGGAAAGGAAGGTGTGCATGAATAATTAACAGTCCTGAACTTTACATGGGTGACAAGAATAGCGGCCGAATTACCGGGACAGCCGGGACGGTGACGCACTGATGGCCAATGTGTTGAGTAACCTGTTCAGGTGAAGCCTGAAGCCAACTGGACCGTGATCAGATTAAATCTGCAAACGGTGGCTTCAACATTGACTAATGACCTACTGACTGCCAGGAAATCAGCAAAGGAAAGTTGATGAAGGGAGATACAGCTCGGTGGCATCGAAGCGACGTGGCATTAATGTAGAATGAGTCTAAATTCATTACGCTCCAGCACTCCTCGGGGACGTCTTCCATTTACTCCCTAATAAAGGGACCCTTTCTTTTAAGCTGACGCTAAGTAATACAGATGTGCTCCTCGGCTGGGCAGCTCTGAACAGTTCTCCCCCTTCTCTCTCTCCGTCTACATAAGAGGGCTTTAGCCTCTCTACCGGTGCAGCTCTACCACAAGACCTTCGCGGTAAGGGGACAGGTTGCTATGGAAACAGCCAGTGATGCAATCGGCACAGAGCAGCTTCTCTCGTCAGGTTGGGATGGAAACTTTCTGTCATGCACACAGGTGGTTTAGGTATGTACATGTACACACACACACACACACAGCCTCTGTGTTAAACCACTGCCTCCTAACACATTTCTCAGATTACTGTTTAGTCTTCATTGCAGTGATTGCGTATCACTTCATCCATTCAGCGCCTGAGGGCTGAGAATCCAACGCTCTGACTATGACCATGTGCTGCACTGAAGCTGTAGGTGTTGAGCATCGGTCTGGAGAACAGCAATAGATCGGTGCCGTATTGATTAACAGTTGCTTTTCCTTCGCATGCCAATATAATTATTCACCACAGAGTCCGGCCACAATGTACGACGTCACTGACAGAAACAACGGTGGCTACACCTGGCAATCATCTGAGGGGGGAGAATCAACTCTACACGGCTTCTATTGATCTCTGGTTAGTGTACCTCAGGGGTCCAATGCCATCAATTATTGATTGTGCTGCAATCACACCAACAGCCAGCGTGAAATAAAGAAAACGCGCGCTCACAAAAGAGCTCCCACCTGACCGGCTCCGTGTGAGGAGTCGCCTCTTCAGACCAGGTAAACAGAAGAGAGAAGAGGGGAAAGAACGGAGACTACTTTAAAAATGATTTTCAGAAGAAAACTACTTTTCCCTTGTCCTGCTTTTTCAACTCAACTGTTCTTATCGGGAGAAAAGCAGAACGAACAAATTGAAGAGAGAAAACTGTGGAGAGCTATTCTTTTGCTGGAAGTTCGCTGCACATTCGGCTGCAGCTCTCTGCTTGAAGATGGAGATTGTGTGAGTCTGTCTGCAGGTAGGTGTGTGTGTGTGTGTGTGTGTGTGTGTGTGAGGGGTGGGCATTTTCTTCCTCACACATAAAGGGGGCAATCAATTCCCTTCTCTTCCTGCTTCTCGAATGCAGCTGAGCGCCGGGCTCTGACCCGCCGACACTCAGGATGAACTTATTTACCAAACCTGCACGAGCCTTTCCAGAAAATGAGAGATAAAGCTGCAGACAAAGTGAGTCAAGAAAGGCAGGAGTGGGGGAAAATGTTTTATTTGTAGAAATACTATATGAGATGAAGAAACAGAGGTGAGGGAAGGTTACAGCGAAATATGAGCGGCAGATGGAAAATAACTACAGTCCCTGTTTCTCCGCATCCAGCAAGTCACAGAAACCCTCGGCAGCTCCTAATAATGTGGAGGCTGGTGTAGCTGATGAGAAAACGGCCTTTAGGTTTATTTATGAACGCAGGCAGCTCCACGGCTAACGTGTTCATTAGTCTTATTTGTATCTCTGCGCGAATCAATAAGTCAAAATTTGAGAATACGGCGACGCAGCCTGTTGCAGGAGGTGTTTAAAGCTAATTAAGCAGTCTGAGGACCCGTGCATTTCCCCTTCTGGCTTTGTTGCTCAGTTACTTCCACTACTATTGCTGTTACTGCTGTGAGACTTGTCAATGTTATTTCTAGCCTCCCCTGACTATGGTTACTTTTTTAATTTTAATGATGTCCCGCTGGCATTCAGTGTAAATAAACAAACCATACAAAGCTGCAGAGAGCTCACACACACACACACACACATATATAGGTGTTCAAAGGGCTCTGTTGTTCAGATCACTTTCATGGTAAGTGTGTCAGCAGCTTCATACCTGCAGACGAGAACGTTCACGGGTCAGAACTGAGCCTGGAGTCCTGGAGAATTAAACTAAATGTTTTCCAGGGAAACACATTTTCCCCCAGATCCCATGTGTTTGTGACACACCACCAATATTTCCATTTAATCAACTTTTCTTTTTTTTTTCCCCTCCAATCGTTGATACTTCTGAACAACCAATGAAATACTAGATAGGGTGGGACTTGTCGCCATGGTAACCCAGAGGAGGAGAAGATTCAGGCATGGGGCCAACGTTGTGAAAGGGTGTTTTTTTTTAACTCAAAGGAGATCTTTTCCTTAACTAGTTTTGGTGCCTAAATTGGCATCGGTTTAAAAAAAAAAAAGAAAAAGTTTCCTACCGTTGCTACGCTGAGAAACTTCAGCTGCCGTCTCCAGAACAAAGCAGAACCATCCCTCCCCACGTCTCTCTGTTCTGCTCACTTACTGGCACCGCCCCTACATGTTTTGTTTCACTGTTTGGCTTTAAAATGATTGAGCAAATGCATTTTTCACACCTACTTGGGAGTGAGAAGTTATTTCAAGCCCTGGAGCAGTTCCCTGTTTTGTGTTGTGTTCGCTGTGTTTGGCCATATGAGCGCCCAACGGTTGCCAAAGCAATTAGGCAGAGACCTTGTTGAGAGAACTTATGAAATATGTTTCAAAACCAACCCCAGAGCTGTGCACGAGGCGGAAACGCAATCAAGCCGCGATCCGGCCCCAACGCGGAGGCCGTTCGTTACGGGCTGCGCAAACTGTGATTTATTGGTAATCTGTAGGTTTATCCGGGATGATTGTTCTTCTCCTACATTAGGTGTGGGATCAATAAACGCCTGGGTAGGGGTTACTGATTAGTTATGGTTCACTTAAAAAATCTGCAGAGCAATAAACCAACATCTGACCGTGTTTATCGTCACGCAGACCACAACGCATAAAGCACGGCACTGAAAGATGTCCACATTCATCACTATCAACGTGCCCACATGGCCAGTGGCCAAATCGTTGCGAGTGATCAGCCTTTTCTCCGTTATTTATGCAGTCTCTTAGGTTTCAGAATATAGCAGGTGCAGCATCTTCATAAATCAGACCTGAAATATGACAGCTCTCGACAGCTTTGAACATCTGCCTAATCACGCTTGTTATGGGAGAAAAATACATGAAGTGTACATGAGGAAAAACACTCGGTTATTTGTCTTGATCAGGCGGGGACAGGAGCAGGGAAGGAAACAGGGAGCAACGCCGACAGAACGATGTAACGACAAAGAGCTGCGTTAAGAGAATGGAAGTCCTCATCGTAAAGAAAGCACCGGAGGAGGGAGCTGATGGTAATTCAGTAGAAGCTCAGAGACGCATCAGAAGCATCAGATTCTGGGCTAAAGTGGCCAATAGTGAGCAATCCAACTACTTTTCTGGACCAAAATGTTGCTCAAATTACCTTTTGGAGCAAATAAGTGCTTTATTTATCAGGATAAATGTGACCTTTCCAGCAAAGTGAAGAACTTTGTCAGTACTTGACGCAAAAAGAAAACTTTTTCTGAATATCATCAAAAGGAAAAACCTGGTTTGGATGCTTTGGTCACAGCATATTAGAGTTTTAACACGTGACCTGCCAGATGGTGTCAACGCCATCACATTCCTGCTTTTCTCAAGATCCCAGAGTTACACTAAAGACAGCGAGTTGAACCAAAGCCTCAAGGGGACGGCTAAAAGCTCTCGGCATCACAGAGAGAAGGTTCTGCTGAAGAACAATGTAAGAACCTTATTCGTGTTTGCTGCTGAGACCAGAACGTTTCACCCTCGTCCTCTAAACTGAATCAGGACCAACTGCTGAACAGTCACTGCTCTGAAGCCCACTTTCATCCTGCACCATATATTGCACACACACACACTCCTGCTAGTGTTAATGTGCTTTGTTAAACTCAAAACACTTTACAGGAAATGCAACCCTAAACCCCATCAGCTGTAGTGCCTTGCTCTTCTTAATGAGTCACAGGGGGAATGAAAACAAGCTTGTGTGCTGCCACGGACAAACTCTGGAGCTTCACAGTGATTCTGTTTTTCCCAGTTCTCCTCCCTTCACCTCCCCCCCCCCCGCATCTTATCAATAATGGAGGCATTGGTGACACAGCCCTATTCTGTCACCTCACATCTCCTCCACAAACTCAGCGGCAGGCAGACAGAGATGCTCCCTGAGAACAGATTACAGCTTGTCTGCAATATACATGAAGAAAACCAGTATGGCAGCAGCACACTCCTGAATTCAATTATTCAGCGAAGCCAGTATCATGAGGAGAGGAGGCTCTTTTGTTCACGTCTCTGGGCTCATTGTCGGAGCTCCCATCACCTCCCAAAGACCTGCGATGGACCCTTTCTATAAAAACACACAAACACACGTATCTTATGCTTGCTAAGTGCAGGGAGGCATCATGTGGGAGTCTGAACAATAAACGTCCACAGATATGGAGAGAACGGATGCAAAGACACGTGCAAGCTGATGCATATGATCGTACACAAACACACAACGTGCCTACAGCTCCCATCGTCTCCATGCCTGCCTTCTTCTGTCTTGTTCACACACTCTCCCTGTTTCGCTCTATCTCTCATCACCATCATCAAATGTTTCATCAGCGTTGCATTTCCTCTCACTTCATGCATTAAAAAGGAGAGTTGGTGTGTTTGAGGAGGAGGTGCAGCAGTGAGAAAAACTTGCCTCTCTGTCACTGTTACCACAGCAGGAGGGTTTGCATATTTATTTATTGTGCTTCATTTGCGCCGCACGTCGCTCCGGTGTCCTGGAGAAAACACAAGACAACTGGGCAGCAGTGACAACTTTGCAAAGAGCCAGTTGATGTCACCTCTAAAACCCCGAGGTCACTCAGAGTTAAAATTAGATTAGGCTGAGCACATTTTTAATAATCTAGAAGATGAGACTGTCTGAAAGTCGATGTCACCCAGGATGTCCTCCTGGTCTGAGGCACAGATCTGTTGCATGCCACCAAATAACGGCGTCCCGAGCTGTGGAGTGCACTGTCTGGCTTCATGCTGTATAATTCCTGCCTGACAGCAAACACTGCAGAACAGGCCTGACTGAGCTGTACAGGTGTGATTTATTTGTTTTCTTTGTGCCTAAAAAGCAGAACTGTCCAGAGTTTTTCCTCATGCGGTCAGTCAGCTTTATGTAGTTGTTAGCAATCATAGCTGCATATGCAGCTTTTCACTGCCATCATTCTGGCCTGTAAACAAAACTGACGGAGTAAAACAGATGCGAGTACAGTGGCCACATTTACTCTATGTATTTTAATCAATAAATCAGGGCTTCAGTCCAACACTAGGAAATTACACCTGAGCTACAAATCAATTCAGGTTTATAAGGTGCACGCCAGGATTCTGTTCATACACAGTCCTGCAAAGCCAAAGTCCTGCATCCAAGCCCAGTGTCCAATGTGTTGTCCTTCTGTCATGAGGCTGAAGTGTTCTTCCCCTCAAACACTGTTTACTACACTAACTTCTCCCTCATTTCTTTGACACTGATGTGCAGTTGTTTTCCTCTTTAATCAACAGCGTGGTCTTTCATTGTGCTTCAGCTGGAGTGCTGGATCGCCTCACTCTCAGCCACTTGTGTCACTGGTGAACTCGCCCGCGTCCCCCTTTGTTGTTTGTTACCAAAGAACAGTGTTTGCATTACTAAGCGTAATTAATGCTTGAGAGCCAGGCTTATTATCATGAACGTATTCCTCTGCCTTTACCAATTACATCTTTAAAAAATGATAACAAGCAGTAAAAACTAAAGACTTTCTTGAGCTCTTTGATTTGGGAGATTCATGCAATAAGGGATGCTGTAAAAACGGTCCTGATTTTCAGGTCCAGCAGGGTGACGGAAACGCTACATGCTACACAAGTAGTTCACCCAGTTTGGTGCCATCCATCCATCCATCATCTATACACCACCTAATCCTCATTAGGGTCATGGAGTCTATCCCAGCTGACTCAGGGTGAAGGCAGGTTCACCTGGACAGGTAACCAGTCTATCACAGGGCTACACTTAGAGACAGACAACCAAGCACACTCACATTCACACCTACGGACAATTTACAATCACCACTTAACCTCAGCATGTTTCTGGACTGTGGGAGGAAGCCGGAGAACCTAGAGAGAACCTACGCTGCACGGGGAGAACATGGAGACTCCACGCAGAAAGATCCGCGAACTGGCGACCTTCTAGCTGCGAGGCGACGGTGCTAACCAACTGTGCCACCTTGCAGCCCAGTTTGTTGCCATTAATGCATGGTTGGAAGACATACAAATAATAAATGACTGAGTTGTAAACATCATTTTGATGAGCTGGTTTGACACAACAATGCTAACAATTGACATCACCTTAATATTGTGTGATCTGAAGTCAAATTTCTCAGTAGTTCATTCATCCATCCATCATCTCTACACCTTAATCCTCACTAGGGTCGTGGGGGGCGGAGCCTATTCCAGCTGACTCAGGGTGAAGGCAGGTTCACCTGGACAGGTAGTGGTTCATTTCAACTAAATTCAAGTTGGGGTAACTTAATGAAATCAGCTTGACTGCCTAATTTTTCTTCACTAAATTGAGGATTTCAAGCAGACTCCTCTGTATCGACATGCCTGGACAGAGATTGAAGAAAAAAGATAACGTTTGTCGGTTCAACATAATTTCCAATCCAAAAAGATTGATGCACACTTTTGCGTTATTTTTTGAGCCTAAACCAAATTTTTCAGGCTACTGTCTGCTGCTATTAGATGTAGCTATTCCAGTAAAAAGGACAATGGACACTGGTGTATGTACTACATCCATAAGTCCTACAAGAAAGGAACTGAAGTGCATATAATAAGGCCTGGAGGGCGCGAGTGAGTAAACTTAGTAGAAGGATGAAGTGATGATTTCATCGGTCAGCGGTGCAGCTGGCATTCTGGTGGTTTGAGACGTCTGACAGGGTTGTTTCACACAGAATGGAGCAAGAGAGCAAAAATCCGAGAGCACAAGTTTTATAGAGAAGCCGCCTGAGAGCGATGACACACACCCAAACTGAAGCCCTGGACATTTGTGCAACAGCAGTAAATCTAAGAGCAGACAAACAGCTCTGTGCAGACTGTCTGAGAGAGAAGGCAGAGGTCTGCAGGAAATCTGACTCTCAGCTTTCAGATTGAGAGACCACACAAAAAGTAGGAAGTTGTCGAATATCTGTGATCTGTGTGAGTGAAAAGGCACTGCTGCCATCCTGGGCATTTTAATTCTTATTATCATGTATCTTGCTGTTACCCAGCATGCATTTCTCTGGCAGACTAAAGGCAGCAAAGGCAGACTGTTTTACACGTTCTGATGTATTTTGTCGTTTGCAACCCAAAGGCCTGCTCGACATGTTTCATGGTGCAAACATGACGGACAAACAGCCGAGTAATGTGCATTAAAAAGCTGCACAACGCTGAGCTATTTCAGTGACCACATTTAATGTCCTGAATGCAGCACCGAGCCACAGAAAGGACCATCTTTATCCTCATTTCTGAGCGATGTGGAAAATGGCACTTGAACATCGCATTCACGGAGGCTTTCAGATACTGTGTGCACGCTTGATTGCTGCCTGATTCCTCGAATTTCCCCAACACCTGCACGAAGACGGAAATTATGTTTTTCATTTCAAATTAACAAAAATGAACCATTTTGAAGCACCTAAGTTATTTTGTGATAGCTGTTTCATAAGAGAGCAGGATTTTTTTTTTATGGTCTTTTTGCAGCAAAATATGACCTCAAATTACTTCCTGAGTGCTGGTTGAAGGATTTGGCATTTGATAGTTTTGAAAATGTGACTACTTCAAGTGACTTCTTTGAACCGTCCAATCCTTCCAGCAGTTTTTCCCATATGAACAGAATTCAGCGTTACTGGTCGCTCCTGCCAGAGCGATCTCAGGCCGACTGGCAGTTTCCTTTAAAGTAAAGAACTGGAGAGAAACTGGGCCTCCATGCTGGCTCCTGCTACGGAGAGGAGAGGGCGCTCCATTTTTTTTTTCCCCCAGAATTTCTGGAGGGAGCCCAAGTCAGTGGCAGATGGCAGCAGGATGAGACTCAGAGACAACCTGGGGAGAGCTTGGAAGGCGAGCCAGGAAGCGGCAGCTCTCAAGTGCTGAGCTGGTCTGCACTGGATAAAAGGGAGGCGGCCTCCTCCATATGCTCCTCATTGCCATGCCTAATCACAATGAACGCTCATAGACTCGCTGCCATTGTCCCTGGAAAGAATTCAGGATAGTTTCAGAAGAAACAACAAATTCTGAAGGCAAAAGTGTGTGGAATGGTGTTTAAAGTCGGAAACGGGGCCAGCTAGTCTTTTTTGCCAGTTGCTATTGGTGCCACCATATGGAAAAACAGAATCCGGGATCCCTCTTGATGTCTCTATTTAGAAGTGAATTTGAGAGGCAGGGAGTGAAGGGACTATAGATTAATATTGATGTTCCCAGCAGAAAAGATCCTGCAGGAAATATCGAACGCAGAACTTCTTCCCATCACGAGGAGTTAATGAAAGTGGCTCCGCGAGGGAGCCGCCGGGCCGGCGGAGGCGTGGGTGCCCTAGTTTTGCACCCATCCATAATGAACCCTAAGGGCCTTCTAGCCATTCATGCAGCTACTCCGCCTCTTGTTCCTCTCCTGCCCAGACTACATCACTGCCCTCCTCCTCCCGTCTCTCCATCTCTCTCCACTCTGATCAATACCACTGACCTGTCGATCAATGTGGCCACAAATCACTTCATTTTCTCCTCCCTCTGTTTTTCGCCGGTGTCCCTCCCACCGAACCAGGAGGACAACAACATTAAAAAAACAAACTAAAAAATGAGGGGTCTGGGTGGTGCAATGTCACTGTGAGTGGTCTCCTGCCTCCTTCTGGGTTTACGTTAACTAAAGAGGCAAACGAAGCCTATTCTGTGTTTCAGTCAGCTCATTTTAAGGTCTGTCAACACACACACACACACACACACACACCCTCTCTGTGTTCATAGCCCTGAAAGGTGAATGTAGCATATGATTGTGTTATTTTCAGGAAGTCTAAATGCAGTGTTGACTGCTAATCCATCAACCTGAACTTTGGGCCATAAGCTCACATTATGTTCACACACACACACTCGGCAGACAGGTAGATGTACGGAATAGAGAGGGGCAAAGGCGTCTGACGTACATTCTAATTTATAGGCAGCGTATATGCACTGCTGGCTTTAGCGTCGGTATTATAGCACCACCAGCGCCGCCAGCCACTGCTGTGGAATTAATTGCCAGTGACGCGAAAGTAGCACAAAAAGTGCCACGCTTTTGCGCTTTTCATTACTGTGCCGGGAGTCTTTTTGTACGGCTTTGTAATATTTTCTCAGGGAGAGGGAGGGAGGAAAGAAATGGAAAAGCAGGAGGAGGAGGAGGGGCGGCGATAAGTAATACGGAGCTGACTGGAGGAGTGTTTAGCTCATCTTTGTTCATTTGTCTTCATTTCCTCTCTTCGGAACGCTTAGCCCATCCTGACCCACACAACTGTAGCTCCACTGCACAACAGCTGTGCGCAGCAACACACAAGTGGCTGCACCTACATGTACACACACACACACACACACACACACACAAGCATTTACAGTATGCAGATTCACACACGTGCGTCGACACTCACTATCAGAGCCAGGCAGGATCGTCACGTTGTGTGAAGCAGCACATCCCTGTTTATAGATGCCGACAAATGAAGTGTGACACAACACACACACACACACACACCCACACACACACACAGATACTCAGAGAGTTTGACATTTGGTTGGCAGGCTGGCAGGCCCAGTTTGTGGTCGCCATGTTGTCTTCAACCATCGTGGAACAATAATGATTCTGTGTAAAACACAACCCATATTTTAGTGAAGGGAAAACGTTGACAGTCACTATTTAAGAGTCTGTTTCTTGTTTCAGGCTGTCACACAGTCTAAAGCTGCACTGGACCCGAGCTGCACAAGAAAAGGTCGTTTTTAATGTAAAACTAAAAGCACTTTTTCTTTTTTACTCAAAACTATCAAACTGTATGGAGATGAATTTAATAACTGATGACTAGTCAATGACTTGATGAATTGTTTCTCTAAAGCCAGAACCTTGGCCCCTGACTCTGGAGCTGATTCTGTAGGTGCGCCTGTGTGTGTGTGTGTGTGTGTGTGTGTGTGTGTGTGTGTGTGTGTGTGTGTGTTGTCTATAGGTTCCCTCCGCTGTGTATGAGCAGCTCTCTTCATTTACCACACCAAAGGCAAAGACATATACATTGTTCTGTAAAAGAAAATTGGTTGTCAGCAGCACCAACTGGTCTCAACAAGGTGGTTGACGGCGCCTGAAATCCGGTTGCCCCGGGCAACGGGTCAATGGTTCCTGCAGAGCCGTGCACACAGTCACATCATGCCTTCACTGTGCACTCCCCCATTGCTTCAGATGTGGCTTCGGAACGCCCATGGACACGTTTATCAAATCACACCACATTCCCGGTACGCTGCAGACGTCCTCCATAATGAAACGTTTGTTTAAGCACCAGCCTCCACCTGCACACATCAATAAGCATCCACTGACTGCAGACAGCTGAGAGGGACGGACGCTGCACAGAGGACAGAAGACAGGTTCCTTCACTGCTAAAGGAGGGGGTGGGAATATGTTGTGTGTTGCCAGGGAAAGAAAGTGGAAAACAAGGACAACAACCTGGATATGACAGAGGAACAGAGCTGGCGAGGGATTTCCCATCAGGGCAAAGCAAACGGCCTCCACGACACCAAACTCCTGTCCGTTTAGACACCTCATGGTCCAATCCAGACGTCTTTACAAAGAACTACACATGCACACGCAAACAAAGACACACCAGAAGAAAATCTCAAATGCTCTTTATGTAAATCTATATTCTATTTTCATATTTCCATTCTGGTACTTTATGGGCAGACAAAAAGAGCAGAGAACGTGCACTGCTCTTTAATTAAGCCCCTCAAAGGCGTTTTAATAGCAGAGAACGGAGGAGACTTTGTCTAATGATATCACCAAAGGCACAGTGGCACTGGGCATGCATGCATGTGTGTGTGGTGTGTGTGTGTGTGTGTGGTGGCCGACTGCTTCGTTGCTGCACACAGTAATGCAATAACATTCATGGAGCCTGTGAGGTCTGTGTACCTTTACACTGACTGATGCCTTTTGTTTTAGTTCATCCCTCTCCTGGGACCAGAGGGTCACGCTGAGTGAGTGGACAGCAGCTGCTAGGGATTCAGTGTGCGGTTCAAGGACACGACGAGCGGAGGAGATGTTTGCTGAGACAGTGGGACTGCTGCTGCCGGTGGCGGCACGAGGGAGCCTCCACAGGCCTCGTGAAGCATCAGAACATGTATTTGTACAAACACGTTCATTTAATATAAGTGGATCTAACATAATCTGGGAGATAAATCTGAACGGCCTGAGTGCTGATGTGCAGTCATGCTGTTAAACCTGCACTACACAAGGTTAAGTCTGAGTCACAGCCTCAGTAATGTTATAACTACATGATCGTTTTCTTGCTCCCTGATGGGAAACTCAAGACACAGCTTCAGCTAGAAAGAGCTGAGCAGAGCAGAAGCTGAAGGTCTGGATGTAGGGTTGTGGAGCTGTGATGTGTGACCTGGTTTCTACTTCCAGTATATTACACATTACTGGATGTGTAAAAGACTTGCTGCTGCAACCGCAGGTGCTCATTCATTATGATCTCTGAAGGACATATTTACAGCAACATGACCATATTCATGACAAGTAATACAAAGACACAGTATTAAATAGAAAGAAAAGCCAATAAATGTAACGGAGACAGTCGGCGTGATGAAACTGAATATTCTCCATGTTGTTGAAATGATCAGAGAATATGAACACAGCTCTCGCTTTGGTCCTGCAATTACAGGATGGCCTGTAACAGCCCTGGTACCCCCTAATCTTGCAAGATCCTCCACATCGGCAACGCCACGGGGTAAAGAGGGTCCATTGTCCCACAGCTAGGACACAATCTGCATATGTTCACAAGATATCAGTACCATCCATCAATTATCTCTACACCTTAATCCTCACTAGGGTCATGGGGGGCTGGAGTCTATCCCAGCTGACTCAGGGTGAAGGCAGGTTCACCTGGACAGGTAACCAGTCTATCACAGGGCTACACTTAGAGACAGACAACCAAGCACACTCACATTCACACCTACGGACAATTTGCAATCACCGATTAACCTCAGCATGTTTCTGGACTGTGGGAGGAAGCCGGAGAACCCGGAGAGAACTCACGCTGCACGGGGAGAACATGCATCCCTGGTGTCCTCACCGGGACTCGAACCGACGACCTTCTAGCTGTGAGGCGATGGTGCTAACCACTGTGCCAACTTGCAGCCCAGTGTCAAATAATTAGAATTTACCAAATGGCAAATGTTAATAAACATATTTTTGGATTGGAAGAAGTAGTGAACACGTCACCTTGGGATCAACGGTGCTGTTAAATCTGAACAAACAGTATTTTTTTCTTCTTGTGCACAAAATGATAAAAACTGTATCGTAAAGTCACACCTCTGCTTCTCAGAGCATTTGTTTAGCAAAGCCTGAGGGGAGCGTCACAAATCACTAATACCAATACTTGGTGGAGAAATCAACACCTGTGAGGAAATGTGCCCACACTTGCAAGATTACCTCCAATCACAAGTTTTTTGTTTTCCTGGAAATCACTCATAATTGTTGCTGGAGGTGCAGCGACACACAGAAACATTCAGCTGTTGTTTTGTTCTCTCTGGTCAGGAGGGATGTGAGGGAAGCCTCCTCATTGTGCAGCACGCAGACGCTGATTGGCTCTCTGACTGACCAATACCTGCTTGATCGGGTGTTTATGTGTAAGTGTTACAAACCTCATGACAGGTACATACCCACGTGCACATGAACACATGTACGCAGCCTGTCGTCGCAATTAGTGTCCAACATAATTAATAGCTGCCACAATGTTCCCTTTCCAAGCCAATAGTTATCCCTGACAGCAAAATAGAGAAAAGGCGAGCTTGTGAGGGAGAGAGAGAGAGAGAGACAGATGGCTGAAGTGTGTTAAAGCACAGTGGACACTAACAACAATAACACAGGGCAGCTCTGCATGTGTGTGTGTGCGACGCTTTGTTTCGCTTCGTGGTGCTGCTACAGGCTGCATTACAGTCGGTGCACATGTGCAGAACTGTCTCACAGCGGGTCGAACAGGGAGAAACACAAGGCAGTGTGTAAATCAATGGCAAACGGCAATCGTACAGCGAGTATTGTAGATCAATTTAAATGAGCAAAGGCGCCAGCGCAGACAACTGTATTCACATGTCCACGTATGAGGCAGTTAGAGGCTGCATCGTGGTGCTGAATCACTTATTCCACTTCATCAATCAGTTCTGTAAAGGTGCATGCAGATGGTGTTATTGGCAAAGCACCGTATGTCAGATACATTAAAAGCACACATTCCTTTAAAAAAAAAAAAAATGAACGAAGAACAATTCATATGTAGGCGTTAAATAAAATGACGGATGTGAAAAAGCACAGACCATTACAATATGATTGCATCCATTAAACGACCGTCCAGCTCTACAGGAGGTCACTGCAGGCCGCTTCTTCTGTTGATTAAACAACCAGTGGCTTAAAGAGGAATTCTGCAATTCTGGAGAAAGAGTGTTTTTGACATCACTCGTATCTCTGATGATGAGGGAACGATTTTAGAGCTATCTAAACACACGCAGCACTGCTTTCACTTTTGAGCTACATTCCTGTTAATGTACAAATTTGCCTCAAAATAAGATTTAAAATTAGGTTCTTTTATTCATACAGCGCTTAATGTATTAGACCTCCACCCAGTGTCAGGTTTACGCCACAGCTGCCCTAATTAACAGCATTGGTAATGACCAGAATCATGCTTTATGTTTCTGTAACGGTTAATACACCAGTATGTAGAAGCGCTTTAACCAAAATGACATTTTTAATACATACATATTTAAATTTACTGTTTTACAAAAAAACAAAAACACAGAAAAAATAGGAAAGCCCATTGTTATTTCTTCATTAAGATGTCAGATTATAGTTATTTATTGGCATTCCTGAACAGAAAAATTAGTTTTAGTGGTTGAATGTTGAGGTTGATTCACTCCTGACTTCTCAGAGAAGCCCAGTGGCTCAGATTTGGGTCTAAAAAGGTGAATTCAGTTCCTCATTCCTGTTTAAAATGGTAAAACATGGAGAGCTGAGTGGCGTTAAAGCCCTTCATGATGCTGGATGGTCCATATCAGGGGTCGGCGGCTCCAGAGCCACATGTGGCTCCATCTGCTGTAGCTTTGGAATATAAATAAATGAGTATTCAATTTAAATGCATTTTATTTTAGTTTGTTCATTTTTAAAATGTAATTCCAAATTTGAAGATCATGGTGATCTTGTAACATTACAATAAAACATGTTAGCACCGCTATAGCTCACCGGGTTGAGCTGGCGTCCTATGTGTAGGGCTACAGTTCCCATGTGGAGGTCATGAGTTCGAATCCCGCTCATGGCCCTTTCCCACATGTCCTACCCCCACCTTCCTGTCTCTCTCTTACTGCACTGTCAAATAAAGGCCAAAAAACTACCTTAAAAATAATAAAACATGTTTAATTTTTTGTCGCTCAAAATATGCGTCACACCCGCTGATGTGCGACACCCGCCTTCACTCCCAGCGCTGCCAACTGGGCGACTTTCTGGCTAAATCTGGTGACTTTCCAAAGAAACAATAAATGATGTTAATTTTTTCTGTGGGAGGCCAAACTCATGATCATGACTGATATTCAAATAATTGTCTCATATTTAGTTTTTAGACAGCATGTGCAGCACTGGCTCTCCCAGTGCTCCCATCTCCTCTCCCAGTCCGTCCTCCTGTCCAACGTGGATCTGTCCGAGACCCTCCATAGGCTGGGTACGAACACCATATTATGTGTCAGATCACATACAAAACAGACAGATAGCAGATCTTGCGGAGAGATTCAACAGATCGGATAAAACCATGGATTTTCACTGCATGTTTAATCTTTAATTGAAAAACTAATTAGTTAAGTTTATGATGAAAACAACCTTGAGTTACAAACCACCACAAACATACTTCCTCTTGAAGTGTGAAACAACTAAAGTGTAAACAACAAGATCAGATGAAATGGGACATTTTAGCAGAAACAGGGCAAAGTAAAGAAAACCATTTTGAGATGATCTTAATTGGAGATGGATGAAAGGGAACTACGAAGCATGAACAGCTCCATGAGTCCGACCTGAGTTAAAAACACTAAAACCGTCGGGTGTCAGCTGTGGTGTTCGACAGTTGATCAGCGGAGCCTCTTCTGCTCACATCAGTCTCAATCTGCCATCCGTCTGCTGCCATCTCACTCCTCAGCTCGGCCCAACAAAAGGAGGAAACCAAACTTTTGGAGAACTAACTTCACCGACTTCGCTGTGGAGCTGAAATTAAGCTAAAAGCAGAGGTGGGCAAAATTAAGTCAGCCACTGTGCGTGACTTTATGGCCCGCTGTATTCATCCAACAAAACGACTATTCAGCAAACTGCCCGTACAGAAGAGAGAAGCAGTCGAGTGGATCTAGATTCTGGCTGAACAGACGGAGTGGAGGCTAAACAAAGTGCTGGATTGAGTTTGCAGTGGAAAGCTCAGATGTCAGGTAAATTGAGGTCACTCCTACCGGTGCCCTTTCTTGGAAAAGTGTGTTTGTGATTCAGGTAGACTTACCCTCCAAAATTAGCTGTCAGCACCGCCTACAAGCTTTAAGCATTAATAGCTGTAAAGAGCTAAAGCTGCTCGTAGGGAAATGTGGGCACAGATGGAAAGCATTTCACTGGAGAGCATCAACCTTCCTGTCTTGATTTATGCGACGCATGTGCGTTTCCCGCTGGGACTTCAAACTAAGAGCCCAGTCGGAGATGACGCTTCACCCTTAACTATTTTATGAGCGCTGTATTTCTTCAAACCAGCTGTGGCGTAGAGACCCTCATAGAACAAAGACACTTGTGTAACCCTGCACTGCTGTGCCCTGTGGCAGGATGGGCAGCAGGATGTTTGCCTCCACGTCCAGCGGAGCCCCCGTGTTTGTCCGTGTGAGTGGATGTGAGGACAAGTATGATTCCATTCTGCACGGAGATGATGCGTTCAGGGGCCGGTTTCTGTGTGCAGTCGGTGGAACAGTGAAAACCTACGACTGGTCCATCCTCTCTGGATACACAATGAGCACCTGCAGGTGTGTGCCGCCCTGTTCTCTGTCTGATCTCGACAGAAGAGATCTACGGAGAAGCAAACTCTCCAAAATAACCTCCTTCTCAAACCAGCTTTTATTTTACTGTGCGACACATCTCCTTCTTTGTCGACGAGTGTGTCCAAATCAAAAAGTGTGAACACAAACGCAACAGTATTCCAACAAAACGTTGCTCATGCACAGACAGTGATTTCTCGCCCTCCCAATTCTGTCACTTTTTTTGCTGTGGCGCTTATCTATCACGCCGTACACCAACCAATTTATATGGAAAACACTTTTAATGTGCAACAACAAACACATCGCCTGCAAACGACATGGTCTTCTAAAGCATATGGCACACATGTTTCATCTATTAAAGGCTTCTTGGCTGAGTGATTCAGTATCTCCCAGTGTTAAACACATATGGAAACCCAGATAAATGCTTCTCTTTGTCTCCACGGCGTCGCTCTCCGCGCTGCCGCTGCAGTCTCCTTCCGTTTCTACCTTTAAAAACAGAGTGGGAAGAGAGAACGTGGGGAAGGTATTCATTTCTGAATCATCATTGACTCACCAACATGATATGTTTCCCCCCGGAGGGCACACTAATGATCCTTAGCCTGAGTGACATACGTCTGGGGCCGATTAGGACGACAACATATCAACAGGGATCATGTCAGGCTGAATTAGTTCAGCTCCACTAAGGTGGGCAGGAGACGAGTTTGGAAAGTGAGACAGGTGGGATTACATCACAAGCATGACTTCATGAGCGATCACATGCAAAATGAATCCTGTTGCCAACGTGCCCCCCCACCTCGACATACCACAGAGATGCACGGCATTCGGGGCTGCAGCTGAACCTCACTGAGCAACATTTTTTTTCTCAAAACCTTCATTTTGGTTTTGATAGGAGCTGTCCTTGGCTCAGGAAAACATTACAGCATGTGTCCCTGGTTGCCAGCCTTTTGTTGTCTTTTCATACGGAGTGCTACGATCTCACGCTGTCTTCAGTCCCTCTTCAGAAGCTCAGTCCAAGTTCACAAACTGCTAATAGGACTCGTCACTCATTCAAGTTCTTTTGGATACACCAGCAAGATGGATCCTGCAAACCAGAACCTTTTTCTAAGACAAGTGGGTGTGGGTTAGGGTTCACGTCACCAATAAGATCACATCTCTACAGCCTGGGAATCACAGGAAATTCCAGCTTTGTGACTCAGATTAACCACTTCATGCTTATTCGTTGATACTCAACTTGCAATTATGATATTTCCAAAAAGCACTTGAAGGCAGAATAAGGTGACAGCAGTACGTGGGTTTGCTGCTGCTAAACTGGGCAAATGTGTGGAGAGTTTGTCATTGGAGAGGAAGCCAGAACATTTCAGGCAAGCAGCCTTGAAATTTAGATTGCATCAGATTCTCTTTCCATTTAATGGAGTGCCAGACTGCATTAACTTGAATCACTTATGCTAAATGTGGGGCTATTCATATGGTAAGTGGTGCTAGGTATGTATTTTTCAAGCATGAATTTATGGATATCTGTGTAGTAAAGATATGAAAAGTAACAACTGATTTCATTAGGAGGTATAAGGCAGAAACAGACAGAGGGAGAGAGAGACCCAGGGGCCTTGTTGCCCATTATGCATGCAGCGTTTTCATTTTCATACACAACAGCAGGAGACACAAAGAAGTCAGCTGGAGTGTGAGGGTGTGTTTCTGTGCGTGCGTGTGTGTGTGTGTGTGTGTGTCACCTCTGGTTGCAGGACCACTCTGTGCAGGATACAACACACAGCGCTACCGAACAATTAACACAAAATGATGAAACTGTTCAGTGTAATACAGCAAGACCGACCTGAGAGCTTTTAGTACGACTCACGTCCACGGGGACATTCCCTTTGTGATAAAATCTGTCATTTCAACAGAAGAATTCTCCCACAGGACAGGGCTTAAACTTTAACATAAAATGCAGTTTCTAGTAGCAGCACCAAGATGTTCGTGCCTCAGATGTCTCCTATTCTCAGGGTCCATGTCGTGTATCGACA
>NW_007578007.1:254159-373192 GCF_000690725.1 Stegastes partitus | reverse complement strand
TGGATGGATGGATGGATGGATGGATGGATGGATGGATGGATGGATGGATGGATGGATGGATGGATGGATGGATGGATGGCCCACAGGTGTGACACTAGCACTTGGCCCTGAATGCTCCAGATAAGTTACTGATGTCATTGTAAACACAGACAAAGACAAGCAGCAGCTGAACCAACTCCAACAGCCCAGTTCAGCCCGAAGGTGCTTGAATTTTTGTCGCACGACTGTTGGTGGCAGCTAAGTTACGAACACTGAGGAGCACAGACTTTTCCAGTCTTTACAAGGGTTTCGTTTTTGGCACAATTTTAAAATACACATGTAGAATTAAGTAACGTTGATTAAATATTATCTTATGCTTCGATTACATTTTTCCTCATTGTAGTGTTGCTACACATGAGTAATTCAAGGACTAATGGAAAGTCAAAAATTCCACATTTCCTTCTAACTTTTGGCAACTTTTTAAAAAATGACATTTCAAACCAGCTGATGGGTTTTGGGGTTTGGGTGCACCTCAGATTCCAGATGTTGTTCTTCACTCTGACCATCATGTGTGGCCACTTCATACCAGAGGCCTCACACGAGCAATCGCATCCATCTAATCCATCCATCCTCTTGCTTCTGTCTCTTCCTCGTCAATAAAACACCAACAGCAGTGGCAGCGAATGCACCTGCACGAGCCACCGAGGGGGCCACAGGTTGGAGGAGTCCATGACAACTGAGATGAGTGCGTTACTACGGATGGAGGAGGAGGAGGTGGCGGTGGAAAGGTCATCATGAATAGTACATGAGGGCGGATGAGGGCAGGCCGCTCAGTGTCCGTCACCTCCTGCAGATGATCTGCAGCTGGTTTGGGTGGGGGTTGTGACTGGCCAGACACCGGTGTGTGTGTGTGCACGTGGTGGCCGCGATCTCTTCCATATTCATGCTCCAGTCTTTACCCATATGTATTCAGCACCACGTGAGACGCTTTACAAGCTGGAGATAATGGGAGGAGACATGGGGGTGGAAGTCTGACCTCTGACCTGCCCCTGGTGTGTGTGTGTGTGTGTGTGTAGGTGTGTGTGACTCTTAAATGGTGCAGACAGTTGAAATGGATGTCTTGGTTACAAAACATTGACACAGATACGACACAGATGGCTTTAATAAAAAGGTAATTCTCATTGGTTCCCTGTCGATTGCATTCCAGTCGAGCTTCCACACAGGCAGCGTCTAGACCAGGACGGAAGGACAAATACATCATATCTGTCTCGTCTGCACTGGATGCTATTTAACATCTGTCAGGTACACGTCTTCAGCCATCTGAAAAAAACTACAACTGAAGTGTAATTAAAATAACTGAGAGGTTTTGCTGTGGTTGGGAAAAAAAAAAAAAAGCTTCATCAATATTCAGGCCATGAGCAACGTCCAATGAGCCAAATTAATTTTCTTTTATTGTTTTGGGTTCTGTATATTCAAGTATGAGAAGAGAATAACAGCTGGCAAAATCAATCACTTTTGCTCTGAAATAAGCATTTTTGGCAAATGTTCTGTAAAATCTAAGAGTGGAAATGAATTGCGACTAATTTTAGAGAATCTAGTAATAAGAAAATGGTAAATAAGAACCTTTCAGTCCTACTGTTGCCACAAAAGATGGTATTTCAGCAAAAAAACAGCTGGAATCGGTGGTCTTAAAGGGACCTACCATAGTTTTCATAGTCGTCAGGAGGCTGGATTCAGTGTGAAAACCAGACCAGTGGACTTTATACTCAACTGCAATTATTTACCAGCGTTTGGTATTTCTAACTCTCTGAGCATCAAGATGTTTCTGGCGTGTTTTGCTCCTGCTGCGGGTTCATTTCACTGCAATATAAAGTCCTGCAGCATTACCAAGGCTAGAAGCAGAGAAGTCAAAATGTTTTCTGTGCACTCAGAATACCATCCATCATAAAAAGAGAGAGAGAGAGAGAGAGAGAGAGATAGATAGCCAAAAGTAGATTTTTTAGTTTATTTTTTTACAAAAACCAAACAAACTTGGAATCCCCAGTTACCAATACTAGAAGATGGTGGCTCTATAGATATACAACTGCTTTAAATTCATTTTCACACTTGTTCCCTTTCAGCTCAGTGGTAAAACAGTTCAGCTTAAAAGTCCCTGGATTTTTGGGACGAACAGTTTATTTTGTTTGATTTTTTTTTAAAATAAGAAATGTAGAATAAAGTGATTCTGATGAAAAATCCCAATTTGAAGCTTATATTTGTTAATGGACCTGTCCAGGTGAACCTGAGTCAGCTGGGATAGACTCCAGCCCCCCATGACCCCGGTGAGGATTAAGGTGTAGAGATGATGGATGGATTTGTTTATATCTGCAAACGAAATTATAGTTTAATTATAAATATAGTTTAATGACTGCTTGGAAGATTAAAAATCTGATGATTCATTCTTGGTTTAACTTCGGCATTTAAAAAAAGAAAACATGCCTTTGGAGTTCAGAGGGTCAAGATGGAGATTTTATGATCTAATACCTCAACAAAAGTCAAAGATTAAAGAAAAGTCCAACAACTGAAATCAGATTAGTGTATTTAGTTGTTCTTGTTTCCTCTCCTCGGATGTATCTGCTGACCACTGATGCTTCACTGCTAATGATCTGATGATGTCCTATAGAATAACAAATCAATCATGCATCACGTCAGCTTGTAATGGAGCATTTTACTGTCCTGGAGGTTTTCCTGGAGTTACAGGATCTAAGTAGCGCTCCACCACTGGAGAAAACCAAGTAGAGGAAATGACCCTCATACCACCATCAGGGTCAGACTTCTTAAACACAAGATCTGCTTTACAAACTGGAGATGTGGAGTTTAAAAGAAGAGACTTATCTGTAAACAGCAGCTGCATTTCGTGCCTGCAATCAAAAGCAAGCCGACTGCAGACACGGTGAAAAGTTATTTCTGCACATCATTAGAAGAAATCAGAGAGGACAAAAGCAAGTGAATTCCCTTCAACATTCAAACTTAAATATGTAATTACGTGTTTATATATTGAGAGAGCCACGGATCTCAAACCAAACTTTTCTAAGAGGACGGCCACTCAAGTGTCAGTGCTGAGAAATGTTTCCATAAATGTGTTGGACACCAGTTATTATCACCCAGAGGACGAGAGCAGGCAGCACCGACCTCCACACTGTCCATGCAAACACATCATACACTCCGCCTATACACTGATTTTCCAGTTTCCATTGTCTGCCTTCACTCTTTTTCTTCGACACCAAGTTTTACTTCAATTAGAACTCTTCCAGCATGAACACAATCCCAGGATTTAATAAATGGAGATAAAATATGTAGTTGAAGTCAGGAGCACACCTCGACCACTCCCCTTCCTGTCGTACGTCTCTACCGGGGGTGCCCAGTCCTGGTCCTCGAGGGCCACAATCCTGCATGTTTTAGATGTTTCCTTCTTCCAACACACCTGATTCAGATGATCAGCTCATCATCAAGCTCTGCAGAAGCCTGATAACAATCCTGATAATTTGAATCAGGTGTGTTGGAAGAGGGACACATCTAAAACATGCAGGATTGTGGCCCTCGAGGACCAGGATTGCCCATCCCTGATCTATACAAACCACTCTGTCCTTCCCACTTGTTCGTTCTCACTGCTCGTGCCCGGGCCACTCCTTCCGTACTGACTCAGCTTCCATCTGAGGGGTTCTGGACCACCTCCTCATCTGCTCCAACCCTTGAGACCTACATCACACACACTCCCTGTTTCATCCTTATGGGATGCTTTTTGAGGGTCTGCCGGCCCAGGAGCCGCTGCTGATCCCTGACTAAGCACTTCCACACCGCATCAGCTCAACTCAGTCAGCACCAACACCATTTGCATCCAATAAACAATCAAGCTTCAAACTGACGGTGTGGTCCTTCCTGGTGAGTTAAAACATTTCCCAGGACTCTGTCTAAAATACTTTAGCAGGTAAATAATTTATTTCCAAAGCATTTTTCTGAACAATCACCAGATCCAGACTCGAGGCCGAACTACATGCTTCGGATTAAGCCTTGGAACAGGAATTCATGTCGTTCACACGCTAACGCACACATTAATCCTTGACTCCGTGGAGGTGAAAGAGATAAAAATGAAGGCCTGGGAAAGACATGTACACAGTTACAGCGAAGGGTATTAATAACACAACACTTCCTGCTCAGCACTGATCCCCTGTTGGGCCCTCAGGCAGCAGCATATGGCCCCACCAACACCCAAACATGCATGAAGCCAAGAGGACTTTATATTAGCTTGTGTAATGCAGGATCAATCCTGCATAATCCTTGAGGTCTTATCCCACCATGGACAAGTACAGTAAGGTCAAAACAACAGCAGTGGGTCTCAGGTACCTCCTGCACCTCCGCCAAGGTGAACACTGAAACCTACAGTATCAAAGAAAACGCAAGTATTTTTTATAATTTCCCAAAACAAAACACATTGAAGTCGGGAGATGAGGAGAAGCCTGTGAGGGTATTTTTTGAGCTTCCCTTTTCCAAACCTCGAGCTATTTTTGCCTCGTTTGCAGAAGGCTTTGATTTCTTATAGGTACAATGCATGCTGTACTTCCACTACAGAGCTGCTGCTGCTGCTGCCTGGAGAGAACAAAAACAGGAAAGAACAAGCATACAATAAATGAATAATGTGCATGTGTGAGATGTTTGTTAATGTCTCCGGTGCTACATAAGGTTTAATGTCCAGTCTCCAGTTTCTTGTGTCTGTATTTTAAAATATTCTAACAACATTAGATGTGCTGCAGTGTTAATGAGATATTAAATAGCACCGGGAGAGCTCATTTTTTTTATCACTAAGAGTGGAGCTGAAATTATAAAGAGAGCCCCAATTAGTAGCTTATCTTACCCAACAGTTTAAAGTTCAGTATCTGTGTGGAATACACTATGTGCATTTCTTTTTTTTCCCTCCAACTGATTCCTGTGAGTTTGAGCACCGTACAGCTCAGACTGTGCTTGGTTCAGTTTGTGTGCATGTGTTCCTCACGGCAACGAGCAGCGGTGGTGGTGATCCTCATCTTTGACTCTTCTCACTGATACTGCCTCTGGTCGTAGCATCCCAGTGCAGTCCAGACGCTCACAGTGCAACTCCTTTAAAGAGTGCAAGATAATATAGAATAAATTCCAAGTGCGAGGCGCGGCTCAGTCAGATGACACAGAGTTCTGGCTTCACTTCCCACCTGGCCTACATGTGTTTACATTCAGAGTACGTAAAGCGCAGTGAGAGCCTCCCTAAACAGCAGCAGAGTGTGATGCTGCTGCACCGGTACAGCTCACAAACACAGCCGGAGCGCCGCTTGTCTTGCTCAGCTTAAATAGGATGTAACTGCACTTGTCAAAGACAAATTTTCTGCAGGAGAAACATTTTGGCACCGCATACTTAATGACACAGCTTCATGTCGGAATATGTGTCGCATATGTTGCCTCCATCTGTGAAGTTTAACAATCTGGACTCATTAAGAAAGCCCTCTACTCACATATTTGTATACGTTGTCCTCCAGATATTAATGTGGTGAACGTGAGCTGTAATCAGTGTTTGTCAGAAATGTGCAGCGAAGGAGTTGAACTAAACGTCACGTGGAATGTGTGAAGATGTGTCACGCAGTTAAATAAGTTTCAGCTGTGGTGTGACATAATAATCAAACTCAAGCAGTTCGCTCTTGAACTGACGAGTTTCTGCCGATCAATCTATCAACTGTTGTACCAATTAGTCGATCAATATAATCTAAATCTTAATTTCCCCCCCCAAAAACCAAAGCGACCATTTCATTAAAGTTCAGTTTTTTTTAAAAAGATCGTTTTAGTCATTTAGACGACAAATGCATCTATTGAACCCCGTCATGAAGTGAAAAAGTTCATATTAAACAGCGTGAAACATGGAAGCTGTGGATGTTTCACATGCACAGAGCAGCTGAAGCAAATCCTTCGGTGGCATCACGGTTATAAAACCAGCGTTTCAGCAGAGACAGAGCTTGGAAGCAACTGCCGGTTAGCATTTAGTCGCAATTTAGTCACTGTTCAACAATGTTATCTGACAGGAACAACAGAAAATATGTCATCGGGAACTGCTTTATCAGAAATGTTGTAAAAATATACAGTATATGTGAGCACAGGGAGCAGGAGAGAAGCTGTGAAGATGTACGACAGACGTCTCCTGTGTTTGTTCTTCAGGTATGAGCTTCCATCAGAACTTTGCACAATGTACAAATCACCTTTTTGTTCTGTGAAATGCTCACCAAAATTCAACACAAAATGACACAACAAAGCAGCTGACAGGCTAATTCAGGAACAACCCTCACCCTCTTAGGACCTGACATGTGTTCATTATCTGCTTTCGGCTTCTGTCCAAACTAACTCAGCGTGTCCATCACAACAAACCTGTGAGCCGTGTGCATCATGACATCTTTAAACTCGTCAAACAGTATCTGTCGTTGGCATAGCAGCAGCATCATCTCCACTTATGGTCCAACGATCTTGATGTGAAATGTTTGTGATCCATCCCAACCAAGCGCTGCCCCAAACTCTCACACTTCTGCCAGCACAAACAGACGCATGTAAAATATTAAAAGAAGGACGTGTGAATAAATTTGCGAGCACGTACTTTTCTTAAATAATACATCTTCCTGCCGTCTTCTTAAAAAAACTACAGCCTGAACAAAACTCAAGGAACAGACGAGACAGATGGAGGCCGTGGTTCTGATTTTAATCCCATCTACACAGGATACATTTTAGAAGAAAGCAAAAGGCTTCTCCGTGATAATCCTGCTCTTCATGATGTGCTGTATTAGCTGTTTAATCTCGATTGAAAGCCTTTCCCTAAATAAAAAGAGAGCTGCTAAAAATTTAAAGAAGTGACAGCTCTGCGGTACCTGTGCGCTGCATATAGCTCAGAGGAGTGAGCTGGGATGAAGTGAAGTGTGCGATGTCTCTGCTGATTTCTCTTCTGGCTCATTAAAACTTGATGAACCTGAACACTCCCTTTAAAAGCAGCGGCGGCTCTCTGACAGAGCAGGGCTGCCTCTGTCCATCAGCATAATGTGTTCGGTGATAGAAAAGGACGCGATCATGACGAAGACGGGGTTTTAGTCTGAAAATGTGCACACTGCTGTTTATACCAACTGACCAAGGAGCAGCGTTTTATCTTCTGACATCTAATCATCTGCACTGCGCTGGTCAACGTCTGTATTTTGAGTCAAGGAAGGTGCTCTAGTCATAATGACCAACCTTTAGAGGATCGTCACCTCTAAAGGGCTGCGTTCTAATACAGCTGTATGGGGACTTCATGGCTCAATGCTGTGTATAGCGATCCACAGCTTTAAGGCCAATTCACAGCTTTCACAGGACTGATGGAGACTTTACAGCGGCAGGAGATGTGGTTCTAGTTATACTTTCATAGGTACGCTGTGGTCTACTGTATAGACGCTGCTGCACTTATCGAACCCAGAAACACACAAGACTCCTGTGATGTTACAGAAACACTGTGACTTTGCACTTCTTACAGACCACAGCAGCTGGTTACACGTCGGCCTGTCAATGTGATTATTGTTCAGGAGAGCTGAGCACAGCGGGCTCAACGATGGAAAGCATGTACCAGAGGAGAGCATCGCTAAAGTCCAACTACTTCCTCTAACAACTCTTAAATTATGAATTATCAGAGTATAGATACCAGGAGCACCTCGTCTCATAACCCTCATTAATAAGCATCTCTTTAAGCGCTATGTTTCACCCTGGCACAGATCCAGAGCTTCACGTGGGCCGTCACAGACCTGGGTAAAGACAGTACAACATATTCTACTTGTGTACTCGTGCTCAGTGTTAGGGAGCTGTTCTCAGTGAAAACCTGATCATCTGCAGCTACTGTGTGGAACAAAAGAAGAAGAAGCTTAAACGTGGCATCAGATCATCTTATTTCATTCTAATTTGGGATAAAATAACTTGAAAATGTCATAATTGTGATTATAGCATGTCACCAATAACAATGTTTAGAGGTTTCTTTGATTGTGTGTCTGTGAGCCCTCATGTCTTGGTTTAGTTTGTTCAGTCTAAACCAAACACCCAACAGGGTTGCTGAGCCAGTCTTCATGGCGACTCTGGGCAGTTCTCCAGGTTCTGCATGCAGGCAGAAGTTGTGTCAACCAGATACTTGGAAACTCACAGAGTTACATTTCTGATAGGACACGAAGTACAAAACAGAAGATAAAATAAACGGAGGAGACAAACACAAAATTATGTGGAAGATGTCCTGCTCTTCTCAACAGGTACCAGTAGGTTCTGGATCAGTCAGTAGAAGACTGGACTTCTTTAGGTAACTGCTGGATGTGGTGGTTCTTATACTGGACTGACTAAGGATCACACACTGTCTGTACATCAACTTTCTTTATTTTGTTGTCTCCAGATGTGTTGCTCTGTTCACAGTAGAACCTACTGAACATGTAAAACATCTCCTGCATAACTTTCCCTCTCGTGTTTAAAACAACTAATAAAAACCTACTGATTAGACACAGACCGAATAAACTCACTACATAAAATCAAAGGGCTGCAGACAGGAGCAGCAAAAACAGACGGATTTATAGAAAGATGTTGCAGATTGTGACTTTTAAAATTTTTAAAACTTTCCTCAAAGCTGCATCTGGGAGAGTTAAATATGTATGGCTGTTTGCAAAATTTAACTTGACGGGGACTCAGCGAGATCCCTTCAAAGACACCCGCAGATCCTCGAGCCCTCGACTGAGCAGGCCTGGACTGGAACACACTTCACTGTGCATCATTGTTTACTCCATATGTGCAGCTCGAACGTCAACCCTGAGCCGTGTTTGAGTTTGAAAAGTATTAGATTGGCAAGCAGCGGGGAAGACTAGTCATCGTCTTATAGTTAAGCTGGTTTATGGCGCATCCTTTGACAAATACCGATCCCTGTTTGTTTACCTGCGTCGGCTGGAGGCTGTGCCGATGCATATTAATGACGGTGTGTGTGCGCTCGTATCTAAGCATGTGTGTGTTTACGAAGCCCCTGGAGCTCGCTGGTTCTTATCTCCAACACCATCTTTTTTGCAGGGCTACTGTGACCAATCTAACACTGCCCCAGGAACGTGTGTGTGTGTGTGTGTGTGTGTGTGTGTGTGTGTGTGTGTGTGTGTGTGCGTGTGTGTGTGTGTGCGTGCCATCTGGCCCTGTCGCTGACTAACCTCGCTGCAGCATCTCCTGACCTGTGCGGCCGTCTAACAGAACCTGGCTGCTAACAGCTCCTGTTCAGAGCCACTCCAGACGGGCCGGACGAGGAGAAGAAAGATACCAAAGAACTCTGTTATCTGATTGAAAGACAAAAATAAGGAGCTTCACATCATCACCAAGCTGATCCCTGTTCCACTCGGCTGTAATGGAAGTGGTCGGGGGGGGAGGGGGGAGTGATTGAATCTTAGTGTGGCATCAGATGAACCCAGCGTGGCGCGGAGGTAATTGCACGTTCTTTTTTTTTTTTTCCCCTTTGGTGCTTCCGCGTGGACATAAAAGTCTCATTTGGAACAAGAGGAAACGTATTGCCTCTCAGGGGATTGATGGCTGTGAGTCACTGAGGTAGACCCCCACCTCTTGTAGACACAGATGCATCCACCGCACGCTGTGCTTCAATCCTACTCCACGACCATTCACTTAGCGATGCAGATTGATCTGGGCACCGACTGAGCCGACTTCATCCTTTAATAAAAGTCATTCGCTGATGTTTGATACGACGGAGAAGATGACAGCTGAGAGGGAGCACCTGGTAAACCTGTTTTAATTACATTGCTCTACCTGCTTCTGACAAACACACACACTGAGGGCACGAAGTCGTCCCCCCAGGCTGACAAAGCCCTCGCTGCAGGGGCAGAGGGAGGGGAAGGGATTTCTGGGAGAGAGAAAGACGGAGGAGGAGGATGAACGAGATAAATCAAAGTCAAATTGTAGTTCAGGTCAATTTCTGAATGATGATAACTTCATACTGGCAACATGCAGGATGGAGGAAGAGCTTGTGTTTAAGCTGGTGCCCCGACTCCCCCTCTGTATGACTCCTTCCTGTCCTTCGGTGTTGCTGGTGATTTGTTTTTTAAGGAGATGGGTGCCAACAAGTTATTCTAAGACAAGTCTACTACAGTAAAGTGACACCTGCTATCCAGATCAAAGCATTAATGTGTGTGTAAATAATGTTATTCGGTGAGTCATCCTGTGACTCGTGGTCCTGACTCCAGGTTGAGAACCACCGCTCTCTCAGGTGAGGTCGATGTCACGCCTCGCTCCCACACAGCTTTACTTGCTATCCATCCATAAGTCTATATAATACGCCACCCATGTTCAAAGCAGGGATGGATGGAAACAAGGCAGGAACCTGGAGCATCACTGCCCCGTAAACAAAACCACTGATGCATAGAAACAGGATGGTGTGTCCCCAGTTTGGTGAAACATTTGGTCACAGAACGTATGAAGCTGTTTACTGCAGCTAACCTAAACCTACGGCTGCATAATTAATCGAATTTTGATCACGATCACGATATTGGCTTCCTGCGATCAAATTTGTGTGATCGAGCGATATTTAACATGCAATGCTGTGTTCACACCAGATGCAGGTAAAATCATTCTAGCTAATGATTTACATGTAAAGTCAATGTGAAGACGCGAGTAAACGTCCCGCGACTGGAGCGGTTAGGGCGGTACGATTGACGTAAATTGAGCGAGTTATTCGCGCGTATGACGCCATTCTAGACGCGCGTTTGAAGAGCAAGTTAAAAAATCTGAACTTTTACGATCTGACGCGCCGCGATGGCCAATCAGCGTTGAGATCCTCTGGTGACGTCAACATGATTAATTCAGTTTTTTACAACTACACCGTGATTACTGATTGATTTACTTTGGCATTTTATTCACATCCAGTTTATGATTTAGTTCAGAAAATATATTTACAGAATGGAAATGGAAACTAGCGCCCTGTTTTGTTGCCTTTTCATTATTCTTCTATTTATCTATCACTGAATTTTGGAGAAAGAGAGAACCTATTTCATTTTTAAGCACATATTTTCACATTAGCAGGAATGTAGCACAATATATGGATGTGAAAACAGTTATAATGAGTCTGTAAAACAATAAAATTTGTTTTGGTTAAAATCAACAAATAACCGTAATAATTAATCATGATTTCAATATTTATCAAAATAATCGTGACGATCATTTTGGCCATAATCGTGCAGCCCTACCTAAACCTAACCGTTAACATGACTTCATCTGACTAAACTAGTTTTCTTCTTAACGATGCATTTACACGATATGAAAACAGCAAAGCAAGTCAACCTTCAGCTATACACGGTGTCGTCTCTAACGACGCACAAAGGCTCCACGTTTTCAACAACATGTTGAAAGAGAGTTTTGCCAACACAACAGAGATCACAGAGGGTCCCAATGAACGGCCTTCGCATAAATAAGTATGTGGAAATGAGGCGTTAAGTCTCAGTGGCAGGACTCGTAGTCTGCATGGATACATGCTATTTATCCAACAGGCCACTTGGAAGACTTCATACATGTGCAGCTGCTTGTATCGACAAATTCCACATATGCACACAGATGCTTTGGACTTTTTATTTATAGACGGAAAATGCTAAACGTTTCATCACAGTTGTTGTCGGAAAGTACGACTTATTTAATATTGTCCATCCATTATCTATACACCGCTTAATCCTCACTAGGGTCGCGGGGGGACTGGAGTCTATCCCAGCTGACTCAGGGTGAAGGCAGGTTCACCTGGACAGGTAACCAGTCTATCACAGGGCTACACTTAGAGACAGACAACCAAGCACACTCACATTCACACCTACGGACAATTTACAATCACCAATTAACCTCAGCATGTTTCTGGACTGTGTGGGAGGAAGAACCCGGAGAGAACCCACGCTGCACGGGGAGAACATGGAGAAAGATTCTGGTGCCCCCACCAGGACGTGAACCGACAACCTTCTTGCTGCGAGGCAACAGTGCTACCAATTGATCAGAATCGGGGCTCCTATAGCTCACCTGGTTGAGCGGGCGACCCATGAACAGGGGCTTTAGTTCCCCGACGCAGCGGTCATGAGTTCGACTCCCGCTCACGACAGTTTGCTGCAGGTCTCTCCCCTATTTCCTGTCTCACTCTCTCACTTTTCTAACTAATAAAGGCAAAAACGCCAGAAAAAAATCATCTTTAAAAAAGATCGGTCAGAGTCAACCAGCACAAACACATGCATAACATTTGCTCAAGACAAAACCTGGAAGGTTGTTGCCACAGTTCAGGGTCTTAGTACCGTGTGTTGTGTCTGTATTTCAGTTCTCAGCAGCATAAAGTCAGTTCTCCACCAAGTCTTGTGCAGTTTCTGCGTCTTTAACTCAGGTCATCATTTCACCGTCTTTGTGTTTTCCTGTATTTTCACTGATTGACTCACTTACTGACTGACTGACTTACATAAAGATAAGCATTCCAAACAATCCGAGAGAAGGGCTGCAGACTGCAGAAAAGGAAAAAAAAAATCTGTTCCAGTTTGGAAAAGTATTTCACAAACGTTGACTTTGGCACCACACCGGCTGATTAGACACTGATTTGTCATATCAGGCAAATATCTACAAGACAAGAATCTCAAGCACTCCGACTCAAGACCGTGCCCTTGAATCAGGCTGCGTGGCTTGTTGTTCGAGATGTTATCGTCCTGATTAAGTGGAGGTGAAGCCATCTGCCACTTAATTCAGGAAAATGACTAAAAAGATCCCAAGATGAAGCAATAAGATGGCTAACAGGTTTGTTACGGTAAGAGGACGTGCTGGCTGGTGGTGTTGTGACAGGAGACACCTGTGGGAGGTTAAGGCTGTGAGACACCAGTGGGAATGTCACAGCCAATACATGTCACATGTGGAGGGCTTTGTTTCCTGCAAGAGTGTAAGAGAGAGAGAAAGAGTGTGTGTGTGTGTGTGTGTGTGTGAGAGAGAGATGTGAGCTCACTTGCAGTCAAACTCCACATCATGTTGAGTGCATGTGTTTGGTGGTGAATCCGAGGCGTTGCAGGTGTTTGGACCTCAAGCCACTGAGCCGTATATCGGATGAGACAGACAGAATGCTTGGGTTTGAGCTCTGTGGCTGCTGCTGCTGCACACAGCAGACCAGCCTGCCAAACAACAGCACACTACACACAGCATTCAGGAGAGGTTTTCCCGCTCGTTCTGCCGCCCTGCTAGGTCCGTTTCAAATTGCATATTTGGCACGCTGCCTTTGTCTTGTCATCGCTCCATTTAAAGTTCCAAAACAGCTGAGTTCTTGGCTTGCCTCAACCGCCGAGGAGAACTGAAGCGTGGCGTCTGCTGCTGGTGAGAGGGATGTGACGTACGCATCTCCACGTTTTATTAGTGAAATTAAAAAGCAGAAATGCACAGAGAATGAACTGACGACATGCATTTTGTAGACAAAAAGAAAAAGAAAAAAACAATACATCTGCAACAAATAAATATCCAAACTGTCAAAAATTCAGGTCCAGCTCCAGTCAGGTGTCAGGAAATTAAAAACAGACTTAATCGTGTTGTTGGTATTATTATCAGAGTGAAGGACACGGGACTTTTTATAGCCCATGTGCAACAAATACATCAGATGAAATATGTTTTTTTTTAAGTTTTTGTACATGTAAATGGCCTCTGTGAGTTAATAAAGGTCCAAACTGCAGCAGCAGATGCTGAGACATCCTCGCTGTCCGGCCTCAGAATGGGTCAAGCCTCGAGAACGCTGAGTCCTGCGTTTCCCATAATGCAACTGACAGCATCTTTTAATTACAACTCCCTTGCCTTGTAAAAGCAAAACCGGTCTGAACCTTCTGAAACCCGAGCAGCTTCTGGTCACATTTACTCCCTGTGGGATCGTTTTCAGCTGCGAGATAAAGTCAAGCACCGGCCGGTCTGGATCTGGAGGGAGGTCAGAACGGCTTTTTGTGCACGTACCAGGGTAATAATGACACGAACGAGTGGCTTGATTATTGATAATTCACATGTGCAACATTTTAAAAGAGCACACGGGTGTTAGGGTGCCTCGTCATACTGTAAATATCTTATTATTGTTTACTTTCATTCCATACCTGTCGTCCACCTGCTCTGTATAAAAACAGCCTTCGTTCCAAACACCCCAGCCTCAGCTGGCCTTCTCCCCTCTTTCTGTGGACTCTGTGTCCGTTGTGTGTCTCTTTGTCTACACCTGGGTTTGTGAATTTCCCGCAGCAACACATACAATGAAGTGATTTCAAGCTTAGATGTGGAACATTTTTCCAATGAAATGGTACTCGACAGCCATTGAGTTCAAAGATTTTTGAAAATCAGATTGTTCTCCTCTTGTTTTGTTTTTGTTTGTTTGTTTTTTAATGATAAATGGTGTCATTTTGGTGATTTTGTTTTTCCCACCATGAAATGTCAAACCGGCCAGTGGGTTTAGTGGTTCAGAGGGTTAACGTGTGAAACTGGAGAAGTGACCTTTTAAAAACCCTGAACCGCCTCAGCTTAAACGCTTCACCTCGTTCACTGTGACGGGGGAAAGTCTTATTTAATTATGTGGTGAATATATACTTTTGCTGCTGCAGTGGAACCACCTGAACGCTGACCTTGGATGGAGTTTAATGCAACATCCAGAAATGGTAAATAGCAGTAAAGTTAGCAGAGCACACACACACACACACACACACACACACACTGGAGGTGTTTGCCTTTAGTGACACCAACCCTTAATTACTGACTTACTGAATCGACTGAGTGCGAGAAAGTCTTGTGGAGAAGCAACTGCAGAGTGCTGAGCAGACACACGCCCGTCTGTCTGTTGGATCATTATGGGAAAACCTTTGGGAAACCTTGGACATTTTTCTTGGACTTTCTGTTTATATGTTCATCATCATTATAACCTAACTGCTCACACAACATAAAACCTGTTCAAACAGCCCGACCACGGAGCTGTGCACACATTCGCTGATCCGCTGTGTACAATCAGGGGGACACACAAATACTTCCATCCTTCTTTCCACGAAAAAAAAAAATAACGAACACAACGGCTAAATTGTTCAAATTATCCTCAATTCTTCATTCGTTTTCTATTTCTATCCTTCTCTTTCTTTCTCTCTCATTATGGAAATGAGCAAGCGGGTGGACGTGTGATTTTGTTGGAATACTAAACACTGCTCTCTGTGGTGCACGCTCTGAGGTGTACGGCTGTAAAACTAATGCAATGCAATGAAATGATGAGGGAAATGCGCGGGGAGTAAAAAATAAAAAAAAATAAAAATCAAGCCGTCTTTGGGAGGAAATAATTCCCCTGATTCTGCACAAAACATCGTTCAACTCTGGTTCATCTGCGTAAGTCTGCAGCCAGATGTATGACTCTGCACAATGTACACACCTCCAAGCATGATACCACAGCAAAAAGCTCATTAGCGCCATAATTTCTTAAATATCACCGTTGAATTCTGCTGCTCATGCAGAGCACAGAAATCGCTAATAATGTGAAACATTGAAGGCAGCGTGGCTGATGTGCTAATTATTCCTGCTTGTATTTAAAATGTGTGTTCAGAAGATTTGCTCTTCCTTGAAGCACAGGTGAACAAAAGTAGCAAGAAAACTCATATATATTCAAGCCCTAGTACGAGCTCTAGAGGGATGTGAACAACCACCATTGGCTCTTTTGCAGCGTTTATAAAATGTTTTCCTTTGTGCATAAAACACAGTTAAATCTGAAGCGTAGTCTCATGTCGTCTGAAGATGTTGAATTCATATCATCCATGGATATCGTTCAGGGTTTGTACATCAGCAGGGATGTGGCACCACATGGAAGTGAAGGCAACGCTCCGGGGATTAACATGTGAAAGTGCAACGAAAACATCCATCCATTATCTATACACCACTTAATCCTCATTAGGGTCATGGGGGGCTGGAGTCTATCCCAGCTGACTCAGGGTGAAGGCAGGTTCACCTGGACAGGTAACCAGTCTATCACAGGGCTACACTTAGAGACAGACAACCAAGCACACTCACATTCACACCTACGGACAATTTACAATCACCAATTAACCTCAACATGTTTCTGGACTGTGGGAGGAAGCCGGAGAACCCGGAGAGAACCCACGCTGCACGGGGAGAACATGGAGACTCCACGCAGGAAGATCCCAGGTGTCCTCACCGGGACATGAACCGGGAACCTTCTTGCTGCGAGGCAACAGTGCTAACCATCTGCGCCATTTTAGTCTCTAAAATCAATAACTCATCCCGATACACAGGCTCATCGTCTCAGCGTTGATGAAATAATTGTGATAATACTTTAACCTCAGCTACAGAACGGACACATCTGTCTGCAGAGTTGTTGCCCCATCGTGAGGCAACAGAACTAATGTTTGATCACGTAGATCAGAACCACAGCCTCTATATGATGAGCACAAAGCCTGATCTGAATGGCCTCCACAGCAAAGCCTCCACCAGTGTTACACCTCCTGAGAAGGTTCCTACTGGTTCTCACTTAACAGAAGCATGTGCAATACTGCAATGTCAGGGTTTTCCAACATCACACAGCCCCGGACTGAAGTCATTGTTTTCCTTATTCTAGCCACATACACATGGTGAGGGCCGGCCTCTGCTGTGTGCTCATGAGTAAACCACTGATCAGTGAAGGGCAAATCCAGCAATCCCCAAATCAGCATTCCCACAGCTGACATGTACAAGTGCATATAAAATGCATGAATTCTATTTTTGACAAGAAAGGAAAAGGCAGATAGTGTCTTTACCCTCCACCAGCCATGCCGGCTCCCTTCACGGCCTCACCGCAGTATATGCATCATCTGTGCTTCTGCGTTTCTTTACAGTGAGAGAAAAGGCCAAACAAAAACATTCAAATGATAGTGATTCGCAGTCTTCTTCTGTTTGTCTCTCGCTTTGTCTCAATATCTTCTGCCCTCTCTGTCTCGCTCTCTGCTATCATAAATCTTATTAAAGCTCAGTGAGAGGGCAGCCACGAGCCGCCGCTGTACAGACACCGAGCACGACTTGATGAAATCCCCGTTTCTGCATGGTGTTGGTGAGCCTGGTCCCTGATTGGTGGAGACGGGAAAAGAAAAAAAAAAGCAGCGTGTAAATGGTGTCGCTGACACGCTGCAGGGCCAAATGTCAGTGTGTTGTAACGGTGTCCAGTGGAGCGGCGCACATATATTCAACGCACACACACACACACACACACACACACACACTCTGGTTGACGTCAGGGCATCCAGGGTCCAGAAGTCAAATTAAAGGGGATGATGACAAATATATGGAAAATGCTACCCACTGCGTGTGTGTGTGTGTGTGTGTGTGTGTGTGTGTGTGTGTGTTAACAGGGGGCTGCGACTTCCTACTCGCTACAGATGGAGCAACCATACGAGCAGTAAATCACGAACACACTGTTTACCAGGAACCAGTCCACAACTAGTTGCGCACGTGGTTACCATGACAACCTCCAATCAATGCATGGATACAAAGTAATATAACAAAAATAAATAAACAAATAATAATAATAATAATAATAGATCAGATTTATAAAGCTTTTTTCTAGACACTCAAAGACGCTTCACACTGTCAGTTATTCATTCACACACATTCATCCCTGTGGTGGTGGTAGCCACAGCTGCCCTGGGGCAGACTGACAGAGGCCTGGCTGCCATTCTGCCCTCCGACCACCACCTAAACAATCCATTCATACCCATCCACACCAGGCAAGGTGGAGAAGTGTTTTACCCAAGGACACAACGACCATGACACAGGTTGGAGGGTGGAATCGAACCGCCAACCTTCTGATCTTCTCGCTCTACCACCAGAGCTGAGTATCTCCAAACTTAAGAGATGCAATGAGTTCATCACATCCTTACATTTTTTAAACCTTCACTAACTCTGTGTGTGTGTCTGTGGTTGTGTGTCAGGTCATGTGGAGGGTGGAGGGATGTTCAGAATGGACCGTTTCCTACCCGCACTGAGCCTCCTAGGAAAACACACACATGCACACACACACACACATTTATCACAGAAACACAAAGCACACACCGACATTCCCCCGCGCACACACACACACACAGGCTCAGATAGAAGTTGATACAAACTGTGTTGATGTAATGTGTGTGCTGCAAGTGTACGAGTGTTCATGCACACATCCTGAGGTTCAACGGCAATCTGTAAACAGTGTTTCTGGCTGAGTGAAGAAAAACAAGAAGCAAGGGGGTGAAATGTTCAGGAGCGCGCACAAGTGTGTGTGTGTGTGTGTGTGTGTGTGTGTGTGTGTGTGTGCGTCTGACAGAACAAGACGAAGCAAGAGAGCACTGAACTGCAGACGCCTGACTCTCACAGCAGCCGAAGCTTCTGCCAGAAAACAGAGACGTACAGTCGACACTATGTGCGTGAACAATGTGGATATTGTGAGTCGAGCAAAACGCTTCCTTTAACTCGCGCTCCTTAATAAGAAACACGCTGAGTGTGATGCAGGACTCGGCTAATGGCGGGATATCACAACGCAATTTTGTTGAGAAACACGTTGACACGGCAAGCCGCTTATTTCCCTCTAATTAACAACCTGACAATGAAATTCGTGGCACTGGTTACACTTTCCAGTGCGGTTATTTTCTGACATCGCCACCCAACAATTAAATTAGCGCCTGCCCATCACAGCCTGAAGTGGAACAATGACTGAGTTCCAATTTAAAATAACTTGCTGCTGTGTTAATAGGACACAATGAGCAACACCGGCTTTCACTGCTGCTGAATAGCCACTATCACCATCAACACGCCACGAACATAGGGAGCTCGTTTAAAGTGACATTAGGCAATTCTGCATGCTAATTACTTCCAATATATGACAAAGAGCTGAGAAGCTGGGGTGGGCTTTCAGCATCTCTCTGCACAGCCATGCTGAGCGATAAGGGCCTCGATAAGCAGCGAGAAACTATTAATTAGCTCGCATGGATTCATGCAGTCAATGGGGTTTTGTTTATCCTGCTAATGTCATTCCTTCGATTTCATTTCAGAGACTCGGCATAATCAAAATTTGTCTTATTTTCTATTTTAGTCATTTCTTTTTAATCTCTTGGTCTGCCACGAGGAATGGATGCATTTTGTCACTAATGAGACGACATAAAGAGCATCACAGAAAGCTTTAATCAGTGCGAGGTTATCATTTTTTGTGAAATATAAATCAAAGACTGTCATGAAAAGCACACTCTGAGTAAACACATCACTCGTATTCTGGATTTTTAAGCATCTATTTGGCATCCAAGGGACATTTTAAAAACTCACTTAAACTTGATGTGTGATTCGCAGCATTCCTGATCCTCTAAATCCGACGTGTTTATCAGTGATGCCGGCTGACAGCCTCCAGATCACAGCCACAGGAAGCTAAGTGTGCCGTCCATCCACATCAAACAGCTGCTGATCCTTACAGGGTCCAAGGTCCCTGAATAACCTGCAGGTTGCTCCACAGCCGCGGGACCTATCAAAGGAAACCTGCACCGCGAACTGTGTCAACAATTACTCCATGTCATCGGGAATCAAAAGCAAATAGTGCTGCACTTTAGAGCCTCTCTCTGGCTAATATTTTTGTTTTTCTCTCTTTAGAGAGAAACTTATCTCGGCCGATCAATACTGGCTAAGCTGAGGTCGGCTGAGGCGAGGCTGAGTGAGAACGCCGTCAGCGACGAGTGGTTGATGCTGGGGTTGAAGATATTTGGCTAATTCCTCTGCCTCTCACCTTTGTTTTTGAAAAAGCACGACTCACTGGTTCTTCAGACGCTCACGTAAGCGCCCGCCGAGTCGACCAACACAAAACGAGACAGGCCAAGGTGAGGCAACGGAGTTCAGCAGCGCAATCTGAAAGCTCTGTGTACTTTAAAAGGGCAACAAACTTTGAGCTGATAAAGTCAAGTCTTCCTGACCAGCCTCCACAACAGCCGGCTAACAAGCTGCTCTCTGCTAACGCCGGACATGACAACTCTTCTGTGAAACCGTACGCCCGGAGAGGCAACCTTACAGTGCACCTTTGATATCTTGATGTGAGACGTTCTCAGCCGGTACCCCACCCCGGCACAAAGATGAGGTAGATATTTTGCCTCTGTTGTGTGAAATCTATGATGTGAAAAGATTTAATTAAGATAGGCTGAGGAGTCATAATTAATTCTGCCTCTCTGTGAGTCAGGCTTACTGTCAAGAACACAGGAAAGGCTCCGGCGGAATAAATTACAGGAGCCTTGTGTGTGCGGCCATGTGAGCGGCTGCTGGGTGTGGAGCGCTTACTGTATTCTCCCACAGCTGACTGAGAGTTATGTCAGTTCTACGCACTGTTTTCAAAGTGTTCCTGAGCCCGCTGGCACTTTTTTTTTCTTTTTACAGGCGTCCCACGATCTTAGATCAAATCACATTTCAGTCCAGGAGTTTATTTTGACTGTCAGTGAGGAACATCCTCCAGAGAGAGCTGTCAGTGGCAAATGTGAAATTGAAAGCTTTGCAGCAAACGGGCTCTCAGCAGGCAGGTGGTGCTGCAGACAGCGACCGTCACAGGAGACCTCTGAACTGTCGGAGACTCTGCTCGTCCATTACACCTCTCTCCTTTGAGTCTCTCGCCTATTTTAAATCTTTTTTTGGCCATTGTTTGGTCGCCTCAGGTTGAAATAGGATAAAATGAAGGATTTGCCTCCAGGGAGGTTTTTTCACTGATTTTCCTTTTGGCCTTAAGACAGAATTCAAGAAGTGAATCGATTTTGTTCAAATGCAATTATATTCGGCATGAATCAAAAAAAAAAAACACATTAACTTTAGCATTATCATTTCTAATGCCGCCGTGATTCGTCCTTCACCAGCGAACAAGCATCTTCGGTTTTCCTCCGGATGTGGACACTAACAGCAGGGGGCCCAGGGCCTCATTTATCAAGCATTTTTCCTCGTCAACCCTCATTACCAAGGTCCAATACTAATCCCTCAAGCTGCAAATTCTATGAGCTTTCTAGCTTTGGCCAAACACGCAACAACTGTCTTATTATCAGGAGACGACAGGCAATAATGAGTACGGACTGAGCCAAGCAACTGCTGCTTTGAGCTTTCAAAGAAAGAGCCTAATTAAAGGCTGCTTTGTGACTTTTGTCACTTTTTTGACTGGTGATTATAGGCCATTCATTGGGGAGGATTCATCAGCTATTTGCGGGTGGCGCGCACCATAAATATCATCTAAGAGCTTTGCTTATGTTGTGCCGAACCTGCATTTTCCCCAGCGAGTCCCGAGATTTCCTCACTCTAATTTGCAGAACAAATTCCTTTACTTTCTGCAGAATCTCCTCGCGCTAATAAGGACATCTCATCAACGGCATTTCAGAGACAAGCCAGGCTGTTTAAAAATGCAGGCTTCTTGGTATCTTGTCTGTGATTTCCTGTAATTAAGTACTGGGGAGCGGCGCGTCCTTGGCGCTGAGGACAAGTTCAGTAGAACAAGCCCTGTGCTCTCTGGAGCAGATTTGACTAATGGCGGAGCTATATTAGCCCTCTGCTGGTCCACAGCATCTTCTAAATCCCTCCGCACCACTACTAAAATCACCCGTCTCCAAAAAGTGGCCTACTGCCTTATTTGGGCCAAACTCTAATTGTCCCACTAATCTCTTCAGCGTTAAATGACCCAGAGAAACTGGGTCCCACAGGGCAGGCTTACCCCGCTGATTGGAGACTTTGCTTTTTTGTTTTGCTCGGCGTATTAAAACAGCATAGGCAGCTGATGGAAAGCCTACAGAGCTATTGGAAATATAATTAAGGGCTAGCAGCAGCTTTTAAACGGTTGACTAGTGCAGAAACAAACCCTGTCAGAGTGCCCTTCAGACAGCAAAAACTTTAATACACGGGAAATGAGTGGCTCAATCGATAAGCAGGGCGTTATTTCTTTTGTCAGGGAAAATTCAATGGAAGACAGGAATGAGCTGCTTCACCGCCTGCATACGGCCTCTCATTTTACCATCGGAGACCCAAGTTTGGTTGCAACGTTTGCTGCAAAGCGAGACAAATAGAGACCTCTCTGTCAGACGCGATCATTTGTCAAGTCCGTTTGACTCATTAAGACAAAAAGAAAAGCTGCTGTAAACGGTGCCAACTGTGTTTTGTGATGAGGGTAAAAGGGGCAGAAGCAGACACGTCATAGACTTCTCAGGTGTTGAGGTGAGACGCTCCAATCAAGCACAACGATACGTTAAAGTCAAACGACCATTTCACACTGACAGCCTCTCTGACGATTACATTCATCATAAACCACCTCTAATTTGATGCTTTTTTTTTTTTTTAAAGCTTCAGCTGCTTTTCCAAACAAGCTGGCCTATGGGGCAAGTGATTGAGCAATTATCAGAATCAGATTCAGCAAGCCCACACTGTGGCCTTTTGTCCCTGGCATCAGCAGGCCCTGGGATCATTAGAAGCATTTTCTCTTTGTGTTTTCTCCTTCCAAACCTCAGGCTTTGTAGCCTGCACACAGACAGGATGATGATACAACACCTTCAGAACTAGCAGGAGTCTGTCCCTGGCTATCTGTCAGTGCAGCAGAAACACACCAAAGTCTATCAAACACTGTCTTACTGTGCTGCCTCTGATAAATATTCATGATAGCAGCTTGAAAACCAGCTGTTTTTCCTCCAATTAAAGCTTGTCGAGATCTACTGTTTTGAAAATAAATTGCTGCTTTTTTTTTTTTTTTTTAAATTAACAGCTCGAGTTTTTGGGCAAGAAAACAAGTGTAACATTGCAAAGATTTATATGCGCTGGATGGGAGGAGAACATATGGATAACACAAGGCCAGGTAGCGGTGTTCGTGCCCCAGGCCTACAAACCCCCAGCAGCCTGAAGTAATGCTGAATACTGACGGAACGGGAGGGGTATTATCCTATTAGACCCTATCAGAAGGACGCGAATGCTGCTGCGGTAACAAGTATTGAACATCAGCCCAACTAGCCGTGCGGAGCAGATCAAATCAAGTCATCAAAAGATCCTTCTTACATCAAAGCCACGAGCAGACCAAGGCCACGTGCCTGCCATACCAACAGTGTAGAAACAAAAAAGCAGAGCAGCCAAATCTGGCAAAGCGCACAGACGGCTGCCCACTTCAAAGGCAGGGGATCTGCTGTCCGTGGTCATTATTCGAGGCGCCCTCCCCCCAGAAAGCAAGCGGTCAGCGGAGAGAACCCACAGAGGACTTACCATCAGGAGGCTGGGCCGGTGTGAAGTGAGGTGGTTTGTCTGAAAGAGATAAAAGAGAGAGAGAGAGAAATAGGTTTTTAGTTTTGGGAAGATTCAGCGACTTCCCAGGGGTAGAGGCCAAGTAATTGAGTTGCTACAAAAAAAAAAAAGGGAGAGACACATTCTGTCTACAGGCCGGGCTTTTCTATCTAACACATTCTAATGCAGCGACTGGGCCTGCAGGGATCCAGCTGAGCTAATCGACAGGAGTACATTTCAGAGATAGCGGTATCATCACTGTCGTTGGCTGCTTCCATGGTCTTCTGCTCCCAAATCACACCGCATGACTTTGGATATTACAGGAGAACACAGGCATCCGCTTCTGTTTTGAGTTGAAAAGTCTGAGATAAGATTGAAATTTTCACAAACAGTTACGGCACAAAGTACATGAGTGGAATCTACTCAGTCCCCCCGTCCCGAGCCTCCTGCAGACGTACGCAGAATAAATCAGAACGCTTTGCTTCGATACGCCCGATGATGTCATGGCCTCCTGGTCAACACCCAGGAGACGATGACATCAGGCCTGTTGGTTCGTGGGAACCATAAAACAGGACCTGTAGTGTCAGATGACCGAGTGTAGAGTAACGCTCGGGGAAATTCTTGCGCAACCTGAGCTCTTTGCAGCTTTGGTGCTTGACAAACTTGACCAGGCGATATTAGCTGATATGTAACACTCGTGTAGTTTGCTTTTACGTGACTGAACAGGCAAATAGAAGATTTTGGTCGCAGCAAAAGACGGACTGAGTAAAAAACAGAAACACTGCTTTAACTAATATTTACTGTTGTTTATTCTCATGATTATTTTTCTATTATGATTTGGGCAAAGAATAGTGAAAAAGCAATTTCCCAGAGCCTTAGGAAATGTCTCTAAATTGTTTATATTCCCAGACAAACAGACTGAAACCCAAAAATGTGTCATTTCCAATAAGAAACACATTTGAGAATCTGTAACTAGAAAAAGTTTGTTCGCTAAACAATGATTTTTTTCCCCAATTCGTGGTAGATTAATTTTTCTGCGGATTGGCTAACTGATTAAACAACTAATCATTTCAGCAGCGAGCAGAAAACAGACACAAAGCAGCAACAAGCATCCAGCTTGTTTATTCTTGCAAAATCATACTTGGTGTTAATTGGGACGTGTTTCTTTCACACAGAAATAGCAACATCACTGAGCATTAGCGCTGATGTACAGGAAGGGTTTTTGTCATTTAAGCAGGGAAGCTCACAAACACGACGCGCTCCTCAAAGATCACTGTGACGCACTGGTCACGGTGTACCAGGCCACTGGAGCACCAAGCACGAGCCTACCAAACCACCATCTGCACGCTGGCAGTCAGTTCGGCTGTCTGACTCACTAAGCAAAGCCCCAGTGAGTTGTCAGAGCTGCATGCACTGAACAAACACACACACACACACACACACACTCCGAAAGGCTGTGCAGCCACCCAGCCATCTTTCCAGTGTGTATGCACTGTGAGGGATAATGAGGAAGATAAAACACATCACATCAATTACCCTGCTAACACATTTTTCCGGGGCCCCGTCAAACCAGTGCGCCGAAGCCTTTTTCAGGACTTCTGCGATACCCGTCAGCATCCAGAGACACAGCTGAGTTTTAAATTTAGGCTCACTTAAAATTGCTTGTCAACAGCCAGGGCTTCGGGGAAGAAAGAGAAACAGCGTGTCTGACTGTATGTGTGTGTGTGTGTGAGGGAGAGAAAAATGAGGCGAGGGGAGAGCAGAGGCGAGGCTGGTGCTAGAGGTGAATAATGAAGTGTCTGCTGAAGCTGTTTCCCAGTCAGTCATGACGGTAACTGATTTCCATCTGGGGGGGATTTCGAGAAAACATACGAAACGAGGGTAACAGAAATTGGCATGAGGAAGATACAGAGGAAGTCCTGCTACGAGTGCAAAGGAGCATCGACGCCGGCTGCACTTCCTATCTGGCATTTGTAAGCATGCACAAACAAACATGCGGTGCAACAGAGACACGCTGTCGCACAAGGTGAACCAGAAAGAGGCCGACACAGAAGGTGTAGTACAAAGTGAGTCGGGATGCTGGGCGAAGCTAAACGATTTCTTCACATTTCCATAACGAAAGGACAAGATAAGGTCTTTCCATAAACATATCAGCCATTTCCATCTCCCTTTGCACCCAGCAAAGCCCGCGTGAGTTCCTGCGCCTGTGTGAATGTCACAATATGGTCATCATTCAACATATATCTCCTGCAAATCAATAAGTGTCTGACTGTGACATTTAGCCATGTGCAGAAAGGAGTGTGTGTGCATGTCTGTCTCTGTGTGTGTGTGTCACCTTCCCCTTTGGTGTAGTTGATGTATAGTCGTACAGAATGATGAAGCGAGTGTGTCTCCGTGTGTGTGGGCTCCATTGGCAAGCAGAAGAACTCGGAGGGTGGGGGGGGGATATGTGTGGACATCCTTCACCCCGTATGTGTACGACAGAAATTGCGAATCTGAGGTTGCACGACTCCTCTGACAGCCCTCCACCCACAAAACACACACACACACACACACACATATCCCCACCAGCAGCACTATCACTATCCCATCCAGCTGTCCTTGTGGTCACATGGCGAGGCCTCTTGGCAGCATAATAGAGCCCCTTTCAGCTCATCAGTTTCTCCTGTGCACATTTCTTTTCACTCGGTCATCTGAGAGGTGAAGATTGGCCTTCTTTAACTGGGTTTGTATTAAATCTAATAGAATCTGTCTGACTCTAATTGATTCGGTAACAAGGCGAGGTTACGAATGAACTCTCCTCCTTTCCTGTAGCAACAACCGCCGGTTAGAAAGGGAGCAAATGACTGGCAGGAAAACACAGATCTGGAAAAAACAAACAAATGCATCCTCCAGGCAGTGAGGACTTTGCCTTGCACATGGCTGAAAAGTCAACAGCCTAAAAAGAGATGAAGAGAAATCCCTGAAAATGAGCTGACATGGAATAACAGCCACGACCAGAGAGAGCTCAAATACAACCTGAACTCACATCGACAGCATTAACATGACTGTACTTATTGAACATATAATTATTATAATCTCGAGGCATAAATAACAGCCCACTTTAGAGTCGACTAAACGTCACCTTTAACAGTTTAAACTGGGAAGACACTGACATACAGACTTGTGTACGTCTCTGAGAGGCGGAGGAGAACGAGCAAGTGAGCGCATTGTTGTGGTGAACACATGATTGTGTGTTATTAGTGGTGTAAAAAAAAAAAAAAAGCTAGCACAGTGTGCTTGGGGGATGAGCAAATGTTTATTTCAGTCAGAAGGCAGCTATTGGATCTGACACTGAAACCATCTGAGTACCAGGCGTCTACAAAAGTTAACTTATGTGAAGACAAAACGCTGATGGAAGGAGAAGTCTGACATATTTATATTCTTCAAATTAAGAAATGAAAAAAGTCGTTGCTTTTATGCAGAAACTCCTCTTTTGTATTTTCAGCAGCACTTGAAAGCGACACTCAGCATAAACTAAAGCAGTTCCTTCTCCAAACTGTTTGAGACACAGCCCAGCATCACCACTGCCACCAGTAACTAAGACACGCCAATGCTGCGCCTTGGACTCTTAATGAGCTACTGTACCGTCAGTAAACAGCGAGAGGGGGGAATGCTGCAGAAGGCGGAAGCAGTCAGGCTTTTCCAGGCCAAAAGATAGTTTTCATACACCAAAGGCATGTAATCGCCATTTAATACCTCATTGCACAGTTCAAAGTAAATGTCAGGGCTTTGGAGGCGAGATATGAAGCAGCCTCAGAAGCCTGCAGACAGAAGCAGAGAAGAGGGGCTGACTGGAGCTGTCCTGATGCAGTTCAGATAGAGCTGGAGCTCGGTTTGGTTTTTGTTTTGGTGGGGGACATTAAATGCAAAGACTAAAATGATTTGTTTGGCAAAGGCAACACCAGGGCTTTCTAATGGCAAGCATGTAGGTGATGTATATACACACAGCAGAGTGCACAGAGTTGGACTTTAGGTGAACCACGTACAGTTGTTGAGGAAGAGCAGCACAGCGAAGCCCAGCGTGGATGTGGCCAGCAGGATCAGACAGATGTTGCAGGGGATCATGAAGTAGCGCACCACCAGGGACACCTTGTGCTGGTACCGGCGGTCCCGCTCCGGCGGCGGGGGCGACGGATAGTGGCACCCGCTCATGCTCCACTCCAGCGACCCCCTCCCCTCCAGGCCGGAGGAGATGACGGGCCGCGGAGTGCGCCGAGGGGTGCTCAAGGACCCGTTGGAAAAAATGATGGCGGTGGGATGGGGGCAGACGACGGAGAAGAAGAAGAAATAAAACGCAAAACAGATGCGTAATGGTCGCTGTTTCAGCTGCGGTTCCAGCTGTGCTCCGTGGCGGGGACCCGGTGGTGGTTTCTGTCAGAGGATTCCAGCAGCAAGCTTTCAGCGGTTTCCAAGCAACACATTTTTAGAGATAATAACATCCATTTGGGGGAGAGGACAGACAGGGGCACAGGACTGCTGGACTCCTACAGTCCCCCACCTGTCCACACGACCTCCATGCTGCTGGAAGAATAAAAAAAGCCACGCTAATGGGATTTTAATGTGCAAGTACGTGTGTGTGTTGTGAAGTGGTTTATACTTACAGCGCAAACGTGTGTGGATTTAAGTGGGTGGTGATAATGTGTTTGGCAGTGTGTGTGTTGGTGCGCTGTTTGGCATGTGTGTGTGTGTAGATGTGGGAGCCTCGGACTATCTGAAATCCACACGGGAAACTTCCACAGTAAATCCACAAAAGGAATCCGCTCGTCCCCCCCTTAGTGGCCCTGATGGTGAGGAGGTGTGGGGATGCCGGCTCCTGCAGCTCCCCCTCCTCCTCCTCTATGTCAAAGCCTTTACGAACCGAGCCGAGCGCGGGTGTTCGGCCACCACATGTGGCACAAGTATCTCCCCAACAAGTGCGTCTTCACTCGGCTTCCCCGTGGCTGCTGAGGCAACAGGGGTTCTCCTCAACACAACCTGTTAGTATCCAAAGGACCGGCTCAGTCCGAACCCGTCACTGGATCTGCTGTCTGTGGCGGATCAGGAGGACGGCTGGACGGCAGCTGGCCGCCTCTCGCTAAACCATATGCTCCCAGGATCCCGGTTGGTTTTTGCTCCCCGGATCTCCTGCCACTCCTCCTCGGTCCAACAGCCGTTACTCCAGGCCAGTGTCGTGGACGCGGTAAGCAGCTGCGCCCCCAGCCAGCCAGCCCCCGGGTCCGCCGGGCCACAAGCAGCTCGGAACAAGTGGCGGAGAGGGAAAGTTAGAGAGGAGAGCGATCCCCACTTGACCTGTCAGTTCACAGCTGTCTTCCCCCCGAAGCGGCTCCAGATGCGCAAAGAAAGAACGAGCTGAAGGAGAAACTCACAGGAAGCCGGCGGCGATCAGGAGCGATCAGCTGGGATGAATCCCCTGGTGTCAGAGCCCAACCAAACACTGAGAGGAACGGCTCTCATTGCGTTGTGACCCCCTCAAGAAGTCCGACCGTTCAGCTTGTTCAGTTTTGCCTTTCAGGAAGGAACTTCCACATTTCTCCTCCGGCTTGCTGTCGCTCTTTTTTTATCCGCTTCCTCAAGCATGCAGTCCCTTTTCTCAGAGACGTCTCAGTCCAGCGGCGCTCCCAGTGTCCTGGCCACGAGGATTTATTCTCCAGCTTCTCCTCCTCAGCGCGGATCCAACATTCACCGGCAGCCAAAACAACAAATTAGGCTCCGGGTGTTCACAGCGCGCGTAATCCCCCGCAGGCAGCAGGTAGTGTCCCGGTGTCAGGCGCCAGCACCCCGCCGGAGCAGCAGGACCGAGTCAACGAGACAAGTCAGCGGACGCACGGGGACAGAGGGGAGGTGTGTTGGCACGAGGAGAAGCGGGTCCTGACACTCCGGTCCACCTTCTTTCTTTCCTTTGGAGGAGGCTGCAGCGACATGCCGCTGGTTCCCGAACCTGTGCTCCGGAGCGCGTCTCTCAGCCCTCAGCCAGCGGAACGGATGAGCGCATAATGAGAGAGCCGGAGACAGCGGAGAGAGAGAGAGAGAGAGAGAGGCGTGGGGGGTGGATGAGGGGCCGTCTTTAACAAAAGGAGGAGGGGAGGAGGGCTGCGAGTTGGTGAGGGGAGAAAAAAAAAGAAAACGAGCAAGAAGAAAGGCTTCGGGGAATAGCACTCCAGTCCTGTCAGAGCGGGGAGGGGGGCAGCGGAACAAAAGAGGGCCACAGTCTGGGAGATGTCAACCAACTCCTCCATTTGTTTATAGCCTAATCAAAAGAAAGTCTCTCTTCCACAAGAGCTGGAGAATTTCCACAAAGATTTAATGAGGCAAACTGAGAGAAAATAGGCCTGCAGAGGGAGGGAGAGCAAAAAACTTAAACACATTAAAGTCAATCACGTATTGAGACTCTCCAAACAGTGTAACCCACTTGTTTGTGACCGATATGCGCAACCAGGGCAGAAATAAGCCTGAGAAACTCCACATCCGTTCCACACTAACAAGCCACGATTCAATTAATTAACAATCCCATTTAGAGGGTTTTTTTTCAGACTCACTTGCATGACAACTAGGAATAGGATTCTCTCCCCCATGTTAAATAATGTGGCAAAAGAAATGAATATTCAGCACATCTGGCAAATGATCTAAGGCTGAAATATTTGCTTCTATTTCATAGAATGGATTGGGGTGTTTTTTTTTCCCCTGCTCCTTTTAAAAGCCATGCATTTTTAGTTCTCAAATATGATAATGAGGTCAGAATGGATGGGTGGTTACCCTGAGCTTCAGCAAGACCCTGCATCAATATCTACTTTGAAGAAACTCAACGGCAGCAGGCAGCAGATGCAAGGCGGTATCTATCATCAATAATTTATGTTTTTTTTTCACTCTCTCTATCTGTGTCTCCATCTCCATCTTTGCCATTCACTCCCCCCACTCTGCGCTTTACGCAGGGCCGTGCACACGCACACACACTGGTGGTGATGCCTACAGTGGCTGCATCCACAGAGGAATTGCACGAACGCTGTTGCCTTCTCTGTCTGACAGAAACTGGCACATACACCGAGCAAAATGGCTCCTTCTGTCTTTTGTCTCGATCTGTTTTCCACTTATGAAATAACACAACTTGGACATAGGACTGTCGAGCACACAAACAGGTCTTTGATTTGTCCTCCCCCAAAGCCATTTATCTCTGTGGACAGTGTGTTCATACCAAAGCCTAAGCTCAGCTCCGTGGGGGAGGCTCTAAAACAAGGGGTGAAGGTTTTCAGACTACCTGCTGAGGTCAAAAGTTCACTCCCATCATCAGCAACACCACCTTCCCCTCTCTGCTCCCTCACACAGTCCACATCAGGTCTCATGTTGCAGAACAAAACCTGACTGATGGACTGACAGAGAAGAGAAAGGAAACAGCTGCTTTCTCGCTTGCTGCCTCGCTATTGTCTTTCTCCTCTCTTTTCTCTGTAATTGTCTCTTTACGACCGTGATCATTGTCTGCAAGGATTTTGTATGCGGGGAAAGAGAAAAACATCACAATACAAAGAAGAGATGACATCACAAGTTGTGATCAGGAGTCAAATGCCAACTGCTCCCAGCAGAGGGTGCTGCGGAGTCAGTCCAGCACCCAGCTCTGCAACCGCGACCCAAATAAAATCTTCCATTGACATCAAAGCTCAGCTACTTTGATCCATTTTTAATGCCACAAGTATCGCACAAGGTTAACATCTCTCTCTGAAGGCTTTGAAATGGCAATTTCCATTAGAAGCCAAAGGAGCTGCTCTCTTGGTTAATAGTCTGCCAGGAATAAAAGTTGATGTGTGTGTGCATATGCACGTGTGTGTTCCTCTTCATGCAGCGGGTAAGAAGTGTGTCGTGTTCAATAACTGATTGACAGTTATGCTTTAATAAAGGTGTGTGTGTGTGTGTGTGTGTGTGTGTGTGTGTGTGTGTGTGTGTGTGTGTGTGGACTAGCCAGCACACATCCTGCTCTCCATCTAATCGATCTAACAGAAAACAGTTGGTGCATATGCAGAATGACAATGTTTCCCACAGAGACCAACAGGATTATCAGGTGAGGAGACTGTTAGCGCTGAGATTTACCTATTAGCATCAAAGTGAGGACAACTAAACTCCCTCTCGTTCTGCATCACCTTTACATATTTCCCGCTACAGTCCAGCTGCACTGCCACCGGGTTCAGGGTTAAATGATATCTGGTCATGTTTCTGCAGAGTTTGCAATGATACGGTATTGTTTAAAAGCACTTTATCATAATGCCATCATGCCTCTGAAACAAGAGATATGAATATGTGTGTAATCTCTACAGGGTATGAACTCTATAGATCGGATGTGATTAGCCCGAGCAGGCCACTAAGTGCGTACCATGCTGTCCTCTGCACGGCTTTTTCTTCTACAGGCAGCAATCAAATAACAGATTATCAAAGACGGTAAAGATGACTAAGCACCAAGAGGATGAATTTCAAACAAAATTGCATTTTCTGGTTCAAAACTGCTGACATTAATCTAAAACAAAGTCATTCAACCTGCTTTGATGACATTAGAGGCTCGGTTTTCTGAGCATAACACTGTTTCAGGCTCGCTAACAGAACTATTGAGCATTGAAGACTTCTTCAGCTGAATCTTTCATCAAATAATGTGTTTCATGGAAAAAACTGCGCGTAAAGATGTTTTGCTAAATGCATCAACAACAGCTTAGGGTGTGTGAAAAAAAACAAAACCCTCTGTTGATGAATTCACCAACACCCCATTAGAGTGGGATTCTGTCCATTTTTCAAAGCAGGAGCTATCAAAAGCGAAGCTGTTGCCTTCACTAATGGCATTAGAGATCATCCTTTCCTGCTGTCCATTGTAAATGAGCATTTTAATGATGTTGATGAAAAGAATAAAGTGTGTTAAAATTTAGAATGGCTTTGGTAATTGCGTGCACTAAAGCCTGTCTACTGGCCCACTCAACTACTCATATGTGCCTCGTTTCCAAGATAATTCACTGCATTATTTGTCACTTTGTTTTTATTTGGCTTTCGGTGCATGTATAGATAATAAGACATCTACTGTAATGGACGTGATTTCATCCAGTGGCATCACAACACTTAAACAGGAGTGACTCACTGTTGCTTCCTGCTATTTATTTACGTCGCCCCGTTCCCACATAAGGGACGCAACATACAAATCGATCTAATTCCTCTATGAACTGTGCATTCAAGGCCACGAATTCTGCTTTCAGGGACATTAGGTTGACATCAGAGGCCATGTTGAACCCGTCATGTGCATCGAGCCGTGCAGCCGAGCTGGTGGAGGGAAGCCCAGACTCCTCACCCAGTGGGCCATGGCGGTGAGGTGCTAGCAGGTGGGCCGGTTGTCTTGCTATGGTATTAACTCCAATCATCATAAGTCAGACTTCACTGCACCATCTTCCAGATTCCCAGTCTTCCCAGTCATCTGGCCTCCAAACGAAGCAGGCCTCATTTAGCAGCGAGGAGGCCAGGGCCTCTCGCAGCTGTGCTCAGCTAACAGGCATGAACCTCTGTTAAACAGGGACTTGAGAAAAAGAGCTGGAGGTACAATGACGGATGATGATGAGGAATGAAAACAAGACGCTCTACTGACAACAGTTATAATGACAACCCAAAATAAATCCTACAACAAATAGAAAAAAACATTGAAATTCTGTCCTTGTTTCACAATTTACAGAATAGTTTTGGGTATAAAGTGAAAGCTGTCAAGATGTTAAGACTTGTGCCATGAATCCAGTCCCCCAGAACCAGATAACCTCCCAGATTTACAAGCCAGTCCGAACTTTCTTAGCTGCTGCGTACAAACTAACCAACCAACAGTTGTCAAGGTCAAACACTGCATCATCCTGCCCCATGTTTGGAGGTAAACCGTTCTGTCACTGTCCACCAGGTTTATACACGCTTGGCCATAAAGTTGGAATAACATATTTTTGTATGTCTTCTCCTGAAATGGTTGTGACAGTGTGATTTATTCTTGATAGATAAAGTGGACATCTTCTCAAAGCTTTACTGAGATCACAATATACATACAACACATATCACAGTAGAAATTAAACCACAATTAACTTTTAACTAACTGTGTGTTCAGGCTTAAACTAAACTGGAGGTATTGAACAACAGGATTAAGGGTTTTGTTTCAGTTATTCAACCTTGGTCAATTTAACAGAAACACATATTCGAGGGGATTTCATGCATCAGAATGTCCAATATTACTCTTTAAATGTCACTAGTATTGAGTCTGGCCACACCTGACATGGATCAATGCTGAGACATGGTGGCATCCTGTCCACCAGCTGGTTGATGGAGTCAGTGGGCAGGACGTCCCACTCGTCAGTCACATCCTAAAGTCAGAACTGGTTCCACCTGCTAACTGGGACTCAATATGTCATCATTGGAGCTGGTCAAAGTGACTACTGATGTGTAGAAATAGAAATAAAAAGAGGAATGTGTCTAAAACTGCTTTTGCTAACTTTAAAATGACATTTTAGAAAACTAAAGCAGCAAAGGACATGGCTGAGACACATGTTCTGCTGTTGGCTGCATGAGTGAGCAGAACAGTCTTCATGCACTCCCAGCATCTGCCTGAACAGCCAGTGGATTACTGTTATCTTTAAAGGCAAAGTCGCCACAGCAATAGAACAATCTGTCATGTTTGTGTGTCGTGCTGCTAATGCTATCATTAGAATTAGCGTTGTGTGGAAACTGTAATGCTAAAGGAGGCATTCAGGGAATGTGGAGGCTGGTACTCGCCAGTTAACAAGAACTGTGTGGGTCACTTCCTTTGTCACATTTTGATCTAATTCTTTTAATTAAAACACACATTCTGGGGACTTTCATTTATTTGCTGTAAAAGGGCACCATATGGGACCTATGAAGGTGCTGCAACACCACACAGTAGTTATGGAGACTATGAAGGATGCTTCTTAAATTTTGGAAAAGATGCATACCAACGCCTGCCAGGTAATTTCATATTTCAAAGACATCCACCAGGAACGTACATTTGCTTTTAGTAGCCGCAAGCTACACAGCATGGGGAGCGTTAGTCTGATACAGGATGTCATTAAGTTAAGATCTAGCGGCTGCGACGGCGTCTGATTCATGTAATTGTCATATTCATCAAACCATTCTGTCCAACATTGATGTAAGTGTGAATTAGAGCATTCCCACATTCGGTGGGCTCCACACATGGTGACTCACAATGTGACACATCATCCAGTATTTGGAGTCACTCGGCTACAACATGACGCTGATAGCAGTGAAATAAAAACCCACTGCTCGACATTAATGTTTAGAAATCGACGGCTCACAGCACCGAGGTCATCTTGACATCCGGCCTTTAGGTGTCGTTTAGGTGCAGAACATCAGCGCTGACCCTTTTTGATGACTTGGTTCAGAACGCCAGCCAGTCTTTCAGCTCATGCGGTTGTAGCCAGCCACAGAGGAGTCTCCAGTCAATATGATCCACCTGTCCAAACTCAACACTTCTGGCCACATTAGCCTCTTTTTCCCACTCCGTCCCACGCTGCCATGACCTGCTTTTCAGCCTACGCTGAGCCAGCTCTTTGCCTGAGGCCTGAACAAGAGCCTGTCCACCACAGGACTCTCAGTTCCCTCCTATACGATGAGCATGATACTCCTCGCCTCGGGATTCATGTGGTGTCAGAAGACGCTGGTTCTCGCTGAAGGCTAATGTTCTCAGGCCCGCTGCCCGCTGACCTCCTCTGAAAGGAGAGGAACTCATCCAGGAAGGACTCGCTTGTTTTTAGCCAGTTTTGATTTTTCTCAGCAGCCCATCCTGCACATCAACAGCCACAACAACAGTGATTACAGGATGTAATATCCTCCTCGCTCCGCTGCCCGGCCCTGTTTATTCAGGTCTTCTGCACCAACTCTTTTCCCTTAATAGCCATATAGGAAATTATTTCAATGGACAGCCACAGACAGGGAAATAATGAGAGAAAAAGAATGGAACGGGGAAAAAAGGAGAGTGACAGAAAGAAAGGGCTGGAAGAGGAGAGAGAGCGACCTGGAGCTTGGCTGCTGTACGCAGAGCTAGCGGAGAGTGACACTTCTCCATGTGGCTGGCATATGGAGCCAATTGTGGCAGCAGCAGCAGCAGCAGCACAGGGCGGCGAGGAGCAGGGAATCAGGAGAGGAGTGGCTGGCTCTGACAGCCTTTACACAGGAAAGGCAAAGCCGGTGAAGAAGGGAAGATACAGATGTCAGTCTCGGACCAAGTCAAGCCATCTGTCATGGGGACCCGGCCAAGTCACACTGGCCTGGTCATGCAGAGAGAGCGGCGAGAGACTGGTGATGACCAGACCTTATGAGCTGGGAGCTGGTCTTTCAACACTGGTGCAGACAGAAGACGGACAGACACACAATATGCTATATGGGCTCAGGATAGATGTAACGTTAAAGTGTAAAACCTAAATTGCTTTAAGTTATTGGATCCTGAAGAAACGCTCTCATCCTGCCTGTACTGCTGTGCATGTACAGCAAGGTGACAATAAACTGGATTAGATTTGGCATCATTGCTTTTAGACAACTGTCAAATTGAAATCAGACAAATTATTATTTGATTAGATATTATTCTGTGGTTCGATGCTTTTTGATTTGAATGCATTTGATGTTTTTAACAAAGTTGTTAACAAACATGTGGTCATTTCAGCTTTTAGTTTATGTGTTCAGACTTTATAACGCATCAGTCTGAACTGGGGTTGCATTAGCAAAAGTCACATGACAGGAAGTGCAGTGTGAAGGAAATTAACTTCAACACAGTGTGCTGCAAATCGAACGGTTCATGACTAATCTACAAGAGAAGTCTGTCCAATAGAACATCACTTATTGTAAGTTAGGGGTTGGTTTTTCTATAAAAAAACGTTATTTTTTTGCTCAGGAACTGATTGGAGACCAGAAGCTTCTGTATTCAGTGGCAGCCTGCATGTGAGCCGGCGCTCTGGGAGCATCTATCAATAACCAGATGTTGAGCAAGGAAAAGGTTTTGGGAAGCAGTTTTTTAAATCTTGCCACTAGGAGATGCACTGAATGCAGGTGAAGAAAAATCTAATTTGAAGTCTAATTTTGGTGCAGGTTTTTACATAAGTAGGGCTGCAGCAGCACATGGAAGCGAAAGCACGGATTTCTCTATTTAAATGTGAAAGCGACAGAAAGCAGGATGCTGACCAGAACAGACACTCCATCAGCAGCGCTTTGCATATTTTGGAGGCAACACAACTAATTTATTTGATCGTTTAAATCATCATCACAAAGCTCTATGTGATGAGTACAAAACCAGATCTATAGCAAAAAAATGATTGATTTTGTCAGTATTACCAGTGGACACCAGAACAAGGTGCAAAATGGTTAAGAAATAAGTTGTCACAGTCATTTTCAGCTGTTTTTAAAATTGTTTTCTATTTTTTTTATGCAGATGCACTCTCCTGCAAAAGCAGCCATTATTCTAGAAGGAGTCTGGTGGAAATCTCTGCATCTCAGCCATTTCTTCCAGCGCCGTGCAGTCGGCCAAATCTCAAGGACTGTGTTGGCGCGGATCAGAAATGACGTGAGGAATTTGCTCATGTGACGAGGAAACAGAAAGGAGGCAATAAAATACTGTATGAAGAAGTGTGTGGGAGGTCATCGTCTCCATTTACAAAGTTAAAACTAATGTAAAAACCAAAGTGAGCGACACCAGGAGGTGAAATCTCAAAAGCTTGTTGAGACCACAGAGATGCTGCGGCTCACACGACGCGTTAGTTTTGTTTTTAGCATTTCTGCAGCTAATGAGCAGCAGGTCGGAAGCAGAACATTGTCATTATGCACGTTGACTTGAACTAGAAATACTCAATTTCTGATTCCAGCTCCATCAAAGGCCTTATGTTCCACTGTGCTGCCAAATCCCTTGTGTTCCACATCAGTAATCCTGCTTTTTTTTCTGAATTCATAATTATCGTGGCCTTTACCTTTCCTTTAGCTACACCACGACGTTTCAGCATACATCACTGTGACATATACATACTGTACACAAGAAGATTTACCTGATGGGCTCTCCGGCATCCACGCTGACAGGAACAAGCTATTATACGCTGGGACCCTTTCATTTGCATTTCAGGTGAAGAAAAAAACGCTCTCTGCTTTTCTCTTCTTTTTATTTCTTACTTACTGGCTGCATGTCGAACTGGATCTTCTCAGATAGAGGGCAGAGGGGGAATATTAATTGGCGAGCGATACCCTCTTGTTGAGATGCAGCTCCTAAATGAAACGACTATAAATTATTTATATGCCTAATCAGACAGCATGCGCTCGAGTTATTCTCTCAAACAAGACAGATTCTGTGCTATTCCCTTTTTTCCCTCCCAGTAAATAATTCTAGTTCCTTTTGATAAGAGTGCAGTCAGACAAGGCTGTGTGCTGGAAGTAGAAGCCTAATGAAAATATGGTGCCGCAATGACGAAATAGCTGTTTTCTGGCTGCAATCGCGGTCAGGAAAAAATAAATGACCCGCTTAGCAGCAGGTATTACAATGCATCCTGAGTTTGGAGGGTTTTATCCTGGTAGACCAAAAATAGATGACGTTCATCTGTAAATGCACACAAGTATTAGCAACCGGATGAGAATGAAATAAGACTGAACCATGAAAAATAGATGCTGAGAATATATATATATTTATATTTGCACAACTGGCAGATGAAGATAAATTGAGCTGGGAGATTTATTTGAATGTGTATACAAGTAAAGCATTTAAATGGCTGTTGTGTTTTCAGTTTGTTCATGAGCCAGTTAACCAAAAACAAAAACTAAACAACAACAGTTTTCATAATTGATTAACAACAAATTGGCTCCGACACCCTTTTGATGGGACAGCATCATTTGTCCAGAACTGTTAAAAATCCAAGTTTGGAAACAGGCTCTGGTGAACGCTCGGTTAGGTTTAGGGGGACGGTTTGTGTTGAATTAATCCAACATGATTCTACAGCTCGGAAAGGATTCTGTCACCTTCATGCAAACAAGTCTTTCTGAGTAACTGACTGATTTACGGTCCAACCTGAGCACATAGGACATTCCTCCTGTGCTGATTTTGCTTTATTAAGCCACAGACACTTGACGAGCCAGTTGGTTGTGCAACCAGGTACGACAACACTTAGTGCATCATCCAGGAACACTGTATTGAATATCAGCAGAGCTAAATATTAAATAAAGGCTCCGATCAGATAGCAGGCAATATATATATATGTTCACATTTCTCAAAGTGAAATATCAAAAAGTCAGACCTTAGTTTCGAATGATATCAAACATCCCCTGACCATGAAGTAGCTGCAGCTCTAATTTAAACATCAAAGCAAGACACAACGTTAGCGCAGCACAGATGGCAGCTGTTATGAGTCAGTCAGCCTCTATCTGGTGCAGGAAAAGTAAAATCAACTCTCCTCCGACACATCTGCGTCCTGAGCTTAATGGTGAACAAGGTCTGAGCTGCAGTAAGAAGGAAACCAGGAAAGAGCGCCATCACCAGCCACAGAGGGCAGAGGAACCGATAAAGAACCATCTTCTGACTCCTCAGTCAGGCTGACAGACGACAGGATGACAGGTTAAACCCTGAGAGCTGCTGTCTGCCAACAACAAGGCTTCAGCTGCATTCTGTCCAGCAACACAACTTGAGACCTGCAAACACATTCATACAGGATAAGCACAAACTCTTCTCTTGACAGAGAAAAATATAGAGACACACACATTTCTTCCTTCAAATGCCACGAGGTGCTGGAGGGTTAAAAACAAGAAGAACAAACGGGTAAAAACTAGATGGTTCAATGACTGTTTTGTAATTCCATTATCCTCATCCCCAGCTCTGTGTTTTAATTCTGGGACTGGAGAAGAGTAGTTTTGCTACATGATTCAGAGTTAAGGAGATCCATGTTTGTCCTTTAAAGCAGGTCCTCAGCACAGTCTGTGAAACAAGCCGTCTCAGCTCCTGTTTCTTTAAGGTCTCCTCCCCATAAGCCGACTGCACCCTGACTGGACAACTTGTGGAAGCCTGCTGAGAGGCAGCACTCGAGTTTGTGGGTTCTGTTCCCTGTAGCAGAACATATAAAGAACTAAAAACACAAGTAAAGAAAAGAAAAAACGGTAGAAAAGCAGCTCAGTCTAAAGCTAACCTGTTTGGCTCAGGGCTCAGCCACATCATTACTGGCACACGGTGTAATGTACACATGACATAAAATAAGGAAGTGTGTTTAGTGAGTTAGTCTGAAATTACAACATTTACACAACTGACTGTTTTATTGCAAACAGTGCTGCCCCCTCCTGCAGCGCTCCAGCACCAGGCAGTGGGAAGCAGTGAGACATGATAACACATTCAACACTGTTTATAAGAAAGCCAAAGAAGAGCACTTATTCCTGTTTAGATCCATTTACATAACAAATACAGAAACTGGCTTTGTGCTGACAAAAGAGACGCTACTTTGAAGATGTGGTGAAATGTTTTGGATGCTCCTACATTACATGCCGGTGCAGCTAAATGGAGAAGTTAGGCACACCACAGCTAATGTGACGATAGCCTGAACGCTGTCACCTCTCGTTCACGTCCATGAAGTGGTTTAGTCTGCTTGTCTAGACTGTGATTAGCAGGAAAACCCGAGTTCATGTTTTGACAAACATCCTGCTCAAGAATCTTTGAGCAAAACTGTGAATTGCATTCAGCTCCTGGAAGCTGGTCTGTGACTGGGCCTGACCTCTGACCTCCATCTCTAAGGAGAAAAGAGAAAAGAGAATTCGTCCAGGGATCAATAACGTGTCATTCTTTTTAATGCTGGGTCACAGCAGAAGGACCTCAATCGTCCCTCATGACTAGCTTCCATGTGAGCTTCTAACCAGTGGGGGTTCTGTGCATCCTCAAATAGCCCTTTTCCACTGAGCTGGTTCTGCTGCCAGTTTGGAGCCAGAGCCTGACTAAGCACCAGTTCTTTGTGTTTCCACCGCCTAAGCACCGGCTCCAGGTTCTCAGAACTGGTCCTTTTCAGGCACCAACTCCTTGCTGGACCAGAGCTAAGAACCGTCAGGGGCTGGGGGCGGGTTATCATGACCACCGAGACCGATGGATGGGACAGACAAGAGGTGATTTGTGTCATTTTTCACCAGGACGTCTCTGGTCCGATCACAGAAGTGTTGGAATGAGTCCAGGGAGACACGGAAGTTCTGCACAAACTGTTGCGCCATGAAATCCGGTCCAACTGTGTCCCACCAGCAGCACCACAGTGGTGGAAAACAGGACTGTTAGAACTTTGGTGTGCTGCAGTATTTATGCTTAGACATGAGGTCTTCTCATGAAAAACGGAGCTACATGCTGTTTATTCTGCTCATAGAAAAGACCGCATGAGAAAAAAATGACTCGGTTTCATCTTTGACAAATCTGACATCATTTACTCTTTTTAAAGTCATCTTTGGTCGCACACCGGTCTGAGCACCGCGGCCACCAACAGCAGCTACCACAGCCTGCTATGTGGGGCGTTCAAGGAACATCGGAAACTGTAGAGTCTATGGATAAGAACATGTTCAGCAAGTCATATGTTTTGCCTGTGACCAGGTGGGAAGTGTGACCAAATGAGAAAGTTGGTCATATCGGTAAAAAGTCAGTCTGGAGTCCTGTGTGGACTTCTATATGGCGCCAGCGTTGTTCGGTAAACGTATGCAGAACATATGGCTCTAACTGGGCTCCTTGCTGATGGAAAAGCAAACAGGTTCTTAGGTGGCGCCAGATTGGAACCAACTAAGCGCTGGAACTAGCCCCTGGTTCTTCTTGGTGGAAAAGGGGTAAGAGAGTACAGCAGATCCGAAAAACATGAATCCAGCTTGTGTTGGTCTAGAGTCTGGGCTCTGGGTTTGAACACAGGGACTGATCATTATCATCAGTGCAGCAACGAAAGATCTCAAAGATAAATTTATCGCAGTCTTTACAATGTTGGGTTTGAATTCTGGCGCATTCCTCTGGATGCTCAGTTATCCTGCCGTCGTCTCAAAGCTCATGGATCCACAGATGCCCATAGATGCATTGTGATTGTGCAGCTAGCATCTCGTATTTACATGCCGTTTACCCGCCGCACTGTGGAATAGCTTAAAGTTTCTATGTGCCCTTGAGTAACAACAAACAAGTACAGATAACGGATGGAGTGGCAGATGGATGGATTGTGCTGTAAAAGGACTAAGTCATACAAATTAATTCATACGGGGTAGGACGGACATCTATAGAACAGTGGATGTGTGTGTACAGGCTCCTACTCTCATGGCCTTCCCTCTTCATCTTCATCAGCTTGCTCACAACAGCCAAGACTCAGTGGGAACAGTGAGCGCTCATACGTCAAACCAGAAGTGGTGGGGATGGAGTCAGAGGGAGGCAGAGAGGAGGGCAGCGGACCTGGTTTTTGTGAGCGAACGCATGACAATGATGAGCTTGGCATGTCGCCGAGGCAACAAGCGGCCTCATCTATTATTCATCTGGGCAACAAACTGATAAACGAGGTAAATGAAGAGGAACAACGGCAGCGAAAATCATGCCGATGGACCAAAAGAGACATTTAGAAGCCGGCAGCACCAGCGGCATCCTCAGGCGCATATTAATCTGCGGGTAAACAATAAGGTCTGGACACGGGGTCAAGGCACAGCGGCTCTCATGCCTGGGAAGAGTAATGCGGGGCAAGTTTGCAGCTTCGGAAAATGGGATTTGGTGGAGACGCGCAGGTGTTACAGGCGAGAATTCAACACATTTAGTAGCTAGCTGTCACGCTGTCAATCACCCGGCTACGATGTGCACCCAGCACCCCGCAGACCCGTACGACTGTCCACCACAAGTCCCAAACAAGTTGCACAAGTCCACCAGCACAGGTACAGACAGCACAAACGATATTCCAGGTCTCGCACGTCATGCCAAATTCATGCAACACGATCTGTACGAGACAGCAGGGGGATGAGTTATTGCCCTGTTGCTACGGTAACACCTCGTATGCAGAAAACACCATGCCGTGGTCTGAAAAATGGTGTTTTGTGAGATTTCATTTTGAAAACCATTCCAGTGACAGGGGGAAGTAAGGGAGGATAAAGGAGAGAAGAAAAAAAAACGATTGGCAGTGGAAAGAGGTAGAGAAGGAACAGACTCAGATACAGTGAGAGGAAGAAGAAGAAGAAGAGGAACGAGGCTTCACTCGCAGCAATTTGCAGCAGTGCTTCAGACAATTTGGGTCACTTCTGTCACTGTATTTCTATAAGGCAAGCAGAAACACCTCATCTGCCATTCATTTCATTTCCATTCCAACACCTGCAAGCCATTTGCATTCTGTCAGTTTTACCGCTCCCTTACATTTCTCGGCGTGCCGCTACATTTCCTGAATGATAACACACGGGCCAGGACACCACAGCGCCTGCATCCAAAGCAGCGGGACATTTTACCAGTCTGGAGTTTCTCATTCTTTGTTTCTCCACCCTCAGTCCCGGCCCGCCGCTCAGGTTTCTAGCAACAATCCCACCCCCACCTCCACCCTCCTGATCAAATCCAGATCTTTACCACCTGACCCTTACGAGCCCTTGCAGGGCCCAGCGACTCCCTGGGGATGCGAGGGCGGATCGTATGTCTCACTTCTCCACGGCAACAAATGAACCAGGCATTCAATGGCTCGCCTGATTGGCTGTCATTGGAGCTCCACAGGGCGACGGCTCTGTCTAACATGGGCACTGCTGGCTGATTATACCTGAGCCAGTGGGCAGCTGTGCGGATCCAGGCAGGTTTTATCAAGTAAAATTCAACATATTTTAAATTCTGGCCCAGAAGAAATACAGGCCCAGTACTGCCACTAGAAATGAAGGTGAAAATAAACAGCTGTATTATAAGAAAGAGCAGCTCTGCTTGCCTGGGCGCATCCCTCCTGACTAATACAACACAGCGAGAGCTCAAAAAGGAATTTGTGCTTACAGTCGAAGAACTTCAAATGCTGCGAATAAAGATATTCACAATACGTCCAGATTCATGATGTTTTTCAGCAGCACTGTGCAATTATTACTAACCGGTAGCCTCAAAATGTCAGGCAGATGAAACTGTTTTTGAATTTTAAGGATTAAGAACCTGTAAACAGCAGCTGATGTTCACCGATCAGGCCGGTATGTAAAGCTTCACACCTACCACAGGGACTAGAAAGGAAAACAACAGTCTAACAGTCCTGCTTTGTTAGGACGGAGGCCTTGTTCGCTCTGGTTTGTGTGACATTATGTCACTCCACAGTCATTTCTGCAGTGATGCTCTTTTCTTCTTGATTGTTGCTGCGATGCTCTTTTCTTTGGCTGTGACTGCTAATGCTAACGACACACCGTTTCTATTGTTAGCCCCACAAAGAATCAATCCTTCCACGGAAATGTGCACCAAATATCAAGTGATAAAAAACAGAAAACAAACAGGCCTTTTGTTGGAATCATGTCAAAAGAGCAGCAAAACACTCATCTGTGTACTTCCTATTGTTCGGTTCATACCAACAGTGATAAATTTACTTCACTGTCATTGTGAGGTTGCCAGGCAACCAATGAAGACTCCAGAAAGTCACAGCAGCAAACCAAGAAACCGTCACACACGAGCTCTCAATAACCATCACTTGTGGCATTTTTACATTTTTGTGCCAATTAACCCTCTGAACTTCTGAATCTGTCCGAGGGGTTTGAAAGCCACGTTGTTGTTTTTTAATTGCCAACATTACATTTATCACAGGCAGAAACTTTTAAAAAAGAATTTTTCAACTTATGTTGCCTCTCGTGTGGGAGATGCTCGTCAAAAATGTCTAAAATAAACTGTCTGCATTCAACACATTTAGCAAAAAAGAACAAAGTGAGCGCTTCTCTGCAAAGCCGTGACTTACTCCCTGCAGCCGACCGTCAGATGACAGAAATCCACCATGTCTTTGGATGAACTGGGATAAACTGCAGGCCGTGCTTTCACAGAGTAAATAGGAGACGTGTATAGAAACAAATTAAAAATGCATGTTGCTCTTTTGTATGATTTATGGCATTATAACTGTGTCATAAGTGAGCTCTGGCTGCTCCACAGTGGAACAGGACTTTATACTGCCGTGACAGGAGTGACTACAAAAAGCCTCAGAAAGCTTTTTTTGGGATATGAGGGTTCACAAATGAGATGGTAAACTGTGTTGCTAACTGGGTTTCCTGATTCTTTGGCAGAGCTAGACAGCTCTCTGGTTCCAGTCGTTTTGCTAAACTAATCAAACTACGAGCTGCTATTATATTTACAGAACATAAAATATGATTATTTCTATGGTAGTATGTGGCATACGTGATTATTCTTCCAGTCCTGCTGTGTCGATGATCCCATCTCCTGGTGGTCAGACTGGGAGATGGAGTCCACATGACGGGCTCAAACATTCACGCTTGATGTAATTGATTTATTTCCTTCTTTTTCAAACAACTAATCATTTCAGAACTGCCGCTTTCGTTAGCACTGCTTGCCGCTTGTATGGAAGCATCTGATTGTGGCTGATTAGACAGGTGTAGCTTTCGGTGGGGATCATGCCTTGAATAGCTTCAAGATGTCTTCAGCGTGTGCACACACCCCGGGAATGTACATATGTGTGTGTGTGAGGGGTGGTGCAGCAGCCCTGTGATTGAGAATCTAGGGCAAACCCCTTAAGTGGAAAGATGGGGAGAGGGGGAGAGATCATCAGAGCCATTACTGTGTGATAAATGATTTGCTATCTGGTGAGTTGCCCTGAGGGAAACAGAGGGGCAGAGAGTGTGTGTGTCTAAGTGTGTGTGTGTGTGTGTGTTTGGCAGTCAGGGTGGTTAAACCTGTGGCTTACTTCTATCAAGATCCCACGGCGCCCACATAGCCTTAATGCAATCTGCTTCATTACAAGGGGAAGTAGGGGTTGAAGGTACAGCTACACACACAGAACACACACAACCCAACTCCGACTGTGCCGAACTCACACTTTGTCTCCTTCTGAAATGCGCACACATGCATACACACACACACAAGTCGAACTCGACGATGCACACTTTCTATCTCAGACAGAACTCCTCCTCACACACACTATCTCACACACACACACACATTCTGCTGGCAATCACATCTCAGGGGAAAAGAAGCTGGAGCCAGTGCTGAGCTCAGAGGAGGAGGCAAATTAGTGCAGAGTTGAAAGAGCAGAGTGGTAGACGGGAGAGTGAGTGTGAGATTGGGGGAGGAGGTTAGAGCAGGCCAGACTGGTGGAATAGGCTGACTGCCTCAGCTGGGGACCAAGACATGAAGATAGTGAGCCGTGCAGATAGCAAGAGGTAGGTGTTAGAACAGAAATAGAGAGAGATGGACTCAAAAGATTCAGGTGCAAGTGAGTAAAAAAAAAGAGGGATTAGATGTTAGGAGGAGCTTGAAAAGGGTGAATGAACAGAGGGGGGGAGAGGGAGAAGAAAACACAGGGGAGTTGGAATGACAGCAAGGAGGGAGACGGCGAGAGGGTAATGGCTGGTGGGAGAGGTGTGAGCAGCTCCTGCCAAGATAGAGGAAGAACCGGAGTGGGAGGAAAAGAGGGAGAGAAATTGAGCAGCGTAACCCTGAAGACCTCGCCGTCTGCAGAGGAGAGCAGTGTGGTGTGTGCATGTGTGTGTCTCCACATCGGTACGACGGTGCGCTGGCAGGTCGGAGAGCTGGTGTCAGCCTCCTCAGCTTGTCCGCGGCGAAGATTGGGAGGGAGGGAATTTCTAGCGCGATAGCCCCCAGGGGAGCTCTTCTTGCTGGGTTAAGACAGCTTGCCCGCCTGCTGCCTGCCTGGCCTGCTGGCTCCAAAGCCTGGACGAAGCCCAGGAAGTGAAACGCAGCTGGATGAGCTCTGGCTCAGAGTCTAAGTAGCAAATCATCAGCCAACATGCAGCCCGAGGCGATACGCTAACATACAGGTGGAGGTACTAAGAAGCTGAACGCATGCAGCTGGGCTCCTTTCTTCAGGATGGTATTTTCACTACGTTCTGACGTTTTGTAGGTAAGTGATGATTGAATTAATCAAACCTGTTCAAAGCTGCGTCCTTTCCCTGACTACCGATTTGCAATGACGGATCAAATAATTCATGATTATTGATTGACAGTTATGATGCAGAACATCAAATATGAACTCAAACCAAAGTTCCTTTTTAAAACACAAGCCTGGGACGGTTTCAGCCTGATGCTTAGCGGCCATGTGCTTCACTGACCTTTATCTTGAATGACTTCCCTTTTCTTCCACAGCTGTGTGTTGGCAAGGCTGAAATATTAACAGTTATCCAAGAAAGCAAAAGGAACCGTGACCTTAAATTGCCAATCTACAGTGATGCTAGCTCAGATGAATGTGGCTGTAGACAAGATGTTGGTAAAACTCCTGCTGGGCTCATTCATGCAGATTGTGTAGAACTCGCTCCATGTTAATAAGTTAAGAGTTAATAATCAGCTCAAAACAAGGAACGAGTTAGAAAACCGTTCAAAGCACTACGTGTTGTGTTTTGTTGCTTGCAAATGCAAAAATACATTTTTTTTGGCAACCTCTAGTTGTCTTTAGACCTTCATCAGGGAACAGGAAGTGGCAGTAATTGTGCAACCAATCATACTTCTGATGTGCTGAAGGAAGGCATGAATCCTCAGCATCACTCCGCTGAATGACAGGAAGTTGGAAAAGTAAAACATTCTATATAGTATGGATATGGATCAGTGACACCAGGTAGCTAAATTACTATAAAGTGAATACTTAAAGCCCCAAAGGGCCACTTTCCATGTAAACATATCAAAAACATTACGTGTATATGTGTATATATTTGTGGTTACCATAGTCTCTGGACTATTGAGGCACCTGAATATAAGCCACCCCCACTGACTTTAAAATGAAAACCAGTTTTGTATATATACAGGCTGCACTTGTCTATAAGCCGCAAATGTTTAGGTTTTAACATGAGATATTTACACAGAAAGATGTTTTAAACTTTCAATTAAATATGTACCGGTAACATATACAAATACGTACCGTAGATGCTTTATTCCGAACAGTGCCTCTAACACGGCTGGTTAAAGAAATAAAAACTACAGCAGCCTACCAGGAAAAGTCACTGATCGCTATCTTCATCTTCCTCCTGAAAGCCACTAAAGTCGTCTTCTTCAGTGTCTTCAGGAGTTCAACAGCCTCAGAATTACTTCGTCACTTCCTCAGTCTCACAAATTCGTAAAACTCGTAAAAATCCATAAATTAGCCGCGTCATTGTTTAAGCCGCAGTGTTCAAGGCGTGTGAAGAAAGTCGCGGCTTATAGTCCGGACATTACGGTAATGTGCATTTTGGCCTTTGGGAGCCATAATCATTTACTTCATTGCAAGTTATCCATCAAATGTGAATATTTTGGAGGTACATTAATGCTTATTGTTATTATATAGAATGTGTTGCTGCTCTAACATACTGAAAACTGTCAGTAGAACAATGCATGCCTTCCTTTATCCCATGTGGACTGTGATTGGCTGCAGAGCTAAAGCCACTTGCCTGATAAGGATATAACACCCTAATGATGTAAATAGAGGATTTTTTTACAAGCTAGACAGTGTGCGCAAATTTGTTTGAAACTTCACGTTACTGGAGACATTATACGATGAAATATACTGAGCTATGTAAGTCCAGTACAATAGAGCCAGACAAGCCCAGATGTCTGACCTTGGCTCAGAGCAGGATTTGGCTTCAAACCCCAAATAGCTGATGATGCAAGACATAACTTAAGAGTAAGCTTGATCATCCGTTCAGCAGAGTTTATCTTTGCTCAGTCCCATATCCCCAGGTCAATACTGTTGACTCATCGACCACTTTTTTCCTCTGCTGTCGATAAAGCACACTATAGCCTTTTGGCTGTTGCTTTGGCTCTTTCAAAAACAAACAAAGCAAATGACCCCGAGGACTGATGGAGACTGAGGAAAGCAGAGGCCAGCGGTGATGATAAAGGCCTATCACAGGGCCGGCACGTTTCCTTTAAAAAGCTCCTTAAAAAATCATGTTGGCAGTTAACCTGAAGGATATGTTTTTAAAGGACCTAGACTGCTGCCGTGATAAAACCAGAGAACTGATACTGGTACGAGCCCTTTACCCATGTGAACCCCAAGCAGTTTTCTGCCCTCTGTTTGCTCCTGTTTACACCCCGTGGGCTGGTTTTTTACTGCAACATAAAGGAAACTAGAGAGAAAAACATGGAATCAAAGTGTCCACAGGGGTTACTGATACGGGGAAACTCCACATAATATATAGTTTACATTTTAATTTATACTTGTCTGCTATCTGCTCTTTGTAGCCCTGACCCACAGCCTGCAGTTCAGCCCGGTTCTGCCAAAAACTTCCAGAATTTCTGTCATCTAATTCACTTTCAGCGTCACGGTTGCTTTGTACAGAATTCAGTTTGCGTGGACTGTTTACTTTTTTTAATTAGACCTGTTGAATAAAGACACTTTCAGCTTAAGTTTAATGATGTTTTCAGACAGAACGACACGTCACAGATGATTAGTGCAAGCTGTTTTCTGGCTTTTTTTTTAAAAAAAGACAACCTGCCAATCGGTTTTGAGGGTTAAAATCATTCTATAGCTCTAGCCGTGGCTCTTTTCTCACATCGCTCTCCATCACATTGATCGGCAGATCAGCTGCCTAGTGGACGGAGACAGACGGCTCGAGGTGAAAGAGTCACAGAAACTGTCCAGAATATTGAAATGGACAATTAAAGCCGGCCTTCGTGGAAGACGGACAGCAGAGGACAGGCTGAGTCACACAGGCTTCTCCAAGAAGGGGGAAGAGGAAGGGTTATTATCTTTCTGAGACTGAGGGGAAGACAAAATTATTCACCTGGAAATCAATTTCCATCACGTCTATTACAGACCACCGATAGACCGAGAAAGAAAGCGAACAAGAGAGACGGACCGAGGGAGACTCTCATTTCCCCTTTTTATCCTCGTTGGTTTTTTCTTCCCTCTATCATTGTCCAAACCATTTCCACAGCAGAGTGCACTAGCTGCAAAAAAGACATCTGCAGTCGATCATGATAAACAGTCCGAATCTCTCGCATTTGTTTCCTTAAAAACCACAGAGCTGCATGACTAAAAGCAACAGCTGCTGCCTCTTCATGGACTGCTTTCTGCATGAAATCATGATGTAGGCAGTTCAAACTTTTGAAGGCAAACAATGATACTGAAACTGTGGAAATGCAGCTGCTCATACATTTGTGTCATTGTTTTTAAATTATTTTTATAAAAAAGCACACTAGTTTCATCGGGAAAATTGCAAAACTAGGCTGTAATGGAGAAGATGATCCTGTTTTCATTTCATGCAAAATACTGTTGTTAAAACACGAGGACCTGGATCCCACATCTGCAGCTTTGGGAATCATTGTGAGACGTCTGTGACGCCGTGTCTGGCCTCTTGGTGGAACCATACTGTGATTCCTTCTGAAGGTCGTGATGAATGTCACCAATGGCTCTCTTCATTAAGCAACAACATGGCTGTCTTCTAATCATCCCACAATGTCTTCTTTTAGGCACTGTGATCATTTTGTTTGGGGTTATACATATATAGCTAATGCACAAATGGTGAATTCAGGTACCCTGTTGGTAATCTCTCTGGCTTTGTTGCCATCTGAGGAAATGTCTTTCTCCTTTTAAGTATCCTCCAGTGTGTGTTCCTTCAATGCAGTCTTTGCAAAGTGACATGAGTGACTTTCAGGTGCAGCTCTGTTGGTTTTAAATGCCGTCCTGTTGCTCCCACCTTTATCAACTACAGATATCAAAAGTGGCTGTTGGATGGCGTTTTCTGTAAGCTTAACGATCCATCATTTTACCAATAAAAATATATAAACCAATTAGGTAGGAGACACAGGACATGCATGTCAGTTAAACTATTGTAGATGAGCTGTCGTGTCACCAGTTTGTGCCATGAGGTGGAGCGTCGGACTGTCTAATGCTGCAGCGACCCGAAGAGGCGGTCACTTGGACTGCAGGCGGTTCCGTGTTGGCAAGCAGAGAACGTCGTGGGGGTTTAGTTCTCGTTGGGCACCATGACAAAGATTTCTTTGATCAATAATAGCCCTCGGCCAGAGATAATACATCTGAGACGAGACACGATTGACTACGAGTCCCAGTGGCAGCCTGGGAGTAAAACAGCAAGAACGTCCACCGTACTCAGTTAGTAATTAATAACTCTGCTGATCTTTGATTAAGAAAAGTTATTTAAATTAGCATCTTTCCCAGTCCCTGAATGACATTTGTTTGACAGCAGGTGTAAACAAAGGATCTCATTCAGTGCTGAACATTTATGCCTTGATCTGCTCCCATCCTCATATGTGAGTCCGGATCAGGACGTCCCTGAATATCATCAGACTGTTTTCATGCCTTTTAGAAGATGCGGGAGCTATTTATCCACTCTGAACGAAATTCAAACAAACTGACAGTGTCTTTGCTGTAGGCATGTTGTGTAGACTCGGTAAAGAAAACAGCAGGTGGTTGAATAATTATTTCCAAATACATTTTACCTTAAAGCCCAAACTAAAGAGAGTCAAAAAATAGTCAAAGAATTCTGGCTGTTGCAAAGAGGAGACTTGGAAAACGCTGTTTTCTTTTTCCCAGGAATAAAAGCAGATTATAAAAGCTCACCCCCCTTGTTTGACAGAAGTGGAGCGTTTGACTGAAGAAAGAGACTATCAGGTTTGCCACTTATCTAAAACCTAAAGCGCTGCCCTTAGTTTAACAACATCACCATCCCACTACCCTCATCCTCTATCCAAACCACCAATTTCTTTCGTTGTCCTCTGCCAGGTCCTCATTATCTCCCAAAGAAAACAGAGCGTGTGTGTGTGTGTGTGTGTGTGTGTGGAGAGGGAAGCTGCTCGATGGAAGCAGAAGATATGAAAACGAGGCAGAAGTGATGGGTGTGACTGAAGGGGGCTGACAGCATTTGTAGGTCAGTGTAAATGTTTAATGCGTTATGCTGATGAGCTGACGCTCTGTCTCTCCAGTTCTCGGAAAGATGCACTCTGATACCCCCCTCCACCACACACACACACACACACACACACACACACACTCGATTCCCACACATTTGCAGTTATAAGCCACCCGCTCTAAGCCCTTGCTTATATTCCTCCCGACCCCTCGGCACGCCAATTAAGCAGGTATGTGACAAGGCAGCCAAAAGTGCCAATTAGGCCAATCTACCTCTGCAACATGTCCCTTTCTACCCGCCTCCCCATCGTTTTTCCAGCTGCAACTTCCACCTTCCTCCTCCCACTGGTTCCTAATGGATTTCCATGCCTCGCTCGCTCTCTCTCTCTCTCTCCCAGCACTCCCCTTTAGCCCAGTTACATCACTCCAGTGAGTACACATAATGTAACTTTAACAGCTCTACTTTGACATTCAGTCCAACAGCAGGGATAGATGTCTGTTTTGAGCACACGTAATTATTTAGCCCCGAGTACACATCATAATTGAAAGGCTCTGATAACCATGTTGCCTTGTTATATGCACTACATTAAGAAGTGGGGAGATGGATTAGCGTTACATGAAAGGGAGGGAAAAAAACCCAATTTGGTTTGCAAGATTTAGCAAGAAACCCCCATAATGGCCAGTTTATCTTATCAATTAAGGGACCATAATACTTTTTGAAATGAGAAATGGTGCTTGCCACGGGGCACAATCACCTCATAAATAAGGTACGTTGCTAAATAAATCGCCGCACCAATTTATTCAATTTACCATACAATGGATTATAGCTTAATTTCAGCGATAATGGGAGCAGACACTTGAGGAAATTGAAACGTAGAACTTGAAAATTCATGAGTCGTTTCCAAATGACCCCCAAGGATGGTGAAGTAACTATTCAAACAACACAGTCGTCTGTCTGACAAATGCTGCTTCGTTTTTTTAAACAGAGAGGAAGCCAAAGGGCACAGTTTGCCATTTTTTACCGTTTGATCAACAATCATTTCAAACAGTGGTGCAGTTCTGGACGCATTATTTTCAACACGTCTTCATTAAGGATTCAGTGGAAGCCTGGCCGTTAATGGCTTTTAGATGCTGCCTCCCACACCCTACTTGATGGGGCATGCGTTCCATTAAAGGGAAAGTATTTTGGATGCTTACAGTTCGATCATAAAGCCCCATATGTTGCGCTGTTATTTCCCCGGCTCCGTTGCAAACAAGCCTCCTCACTGCTACGGCATGGGGCGACGACGCCGCATGAAAGCCGCCGTGTCAAAATCTAAATTCCTCACTGTCAACGATGGTAATTTGTACTGAAACAGGGAAGAAAAGCACGCTCTGTGCTACCGGGCTGATTAGAGGCATCACAAACACAAGCATACATACAGTCTGTCACTCGGGGCAGCTTCTTTTCCTTGTTTAAATGTAGTCGTATCTTATTGTTCGGATGTCAGAAAAGATCCATTACATCTCCCTTTTGACACGGAGTGCTGGACCACGTTTGGGTGCTGAATGGTGTTTGTGGAGGTTTGGCGGCACAGACAGGCCTCCAGCACTGCTGTGACAAAACAAGACAAAACTAGGCCCTTTATACTGGGTGTGGCCTGGATTCACACAAAGCCCCCAGTGGGTCAATGCCTGAGGAGAGAGGCTGTGCATGGATGGATGGATGGATGGATGGGTGTATTGGGGGCAACAGGGTGGATCCACGGAGACTTTGGAAAAACAATGGGAAGCTGGAGGAGTGGCAGAGGTAAAGCAGATGGATATGTTTGGGAAGGAGGGGCGGGTATTTGTCTGGGTTATGGCGAAATGAAACATATACACATATACAGCTTATTTTTATTTATTGTTATGACTTGCTGTTTTCTTTACAAAGTCTACAGAGCAGGTCTTCATTGATTGATTCGATAACATCTATAAGACATCATAAATCAATACATGAGATAAGTTATGTTTAAATAAAGTCTATAAGAATGTACACTAGATGGCTGAAAACATTTTTTGAGTGATTATTATTTTGTGCCGTATATGTAAAGTCAACAGATACTAAATGATCCCAATGATTAGAAGAAGAGGACCAAAGAGAAAAATCCATTCCTAGCCAGCTTGGGTTCAGTACAACGGCTATCCATGACCAATTTAAGAGGAAACCGCTGTGTGGCTCCGTTCAGAGGTGCAAAGGAAGAGGCAGGACAGACAACACTTCTGTGTGACTGTGTTTGGACAGCAGGCATCACCACAGATTCCAATCTATCAGTACTGACCTCAAAAATCCAACCGTTTGGTGTCGAAATCACAATCTTTCATTACTATGGCAAAATTCTGATATCCACAGATCTGTGGTCATGTGGAAATTCATTTCTACCTCATGTGGGGTAAGAGCAACCACATGCCCTCTGTAACACTTTAAGCCCTCCGATCCAAATCCACAGATGACACCGTCGCTTTTAACACCCTTTTTTTTTTTTCCCCGAGTTCTGGTCCCTCAATGCAACACCACCAGCACACATCAGGGTCAGGCCTGCTAATGGAGACCTCCCCCCCCACCCCCACGTCTCTCCTCTGCTGGGAGGAGGAAACTGGGGGCGAGGGTGTGTTGGGATGGAACAGGGGTAAGACTTCTGGGTCAGGGACTCAGCACTGGCCTCTTAATCTGAAGATGGACAGGGTGGGGTGTGGGGGAGGTCCACACACACCAGATGGGACCCCCTACCCCCCATCTGCATTTACCTCCTCAGCATGCCCCTGGGCACGTGCTCACACACACACACACACACACACACTCAACCTTATCCCTTCATTGCAGCCCTCTGCATATACACAAAGTGCGATCATGGGTGAAAGAGATTATATTACCATAACCCAGATATTCTAACCCCCCATGACCTACTGGGTTACGATAGATGCATCTCCCTTGGCAACACAATAACCCCAGCAGTGCACCACAATGTCAAAGCAGACTTTGCATTGGCCACTCAGTCACTATGATGACAAGCGTTAGATGCAACAGCAGCTCAAATGATAAATTAAATATGAATGTGCACGAACCACCGCCCTCCTCTCATAGCTTCCCCTCACGGTTTTCTTGCATTTAACGATCGGGGTGTTGATGATGTGCTCATAATGTTTCTGGTTCAAATCCTTCTAACGGCCTCCTCCTCCCTCATTCCTCATTCCTGTCACTCTCGGCTATGTTTTTCTTTCTGAAGAGCAGATGCACCATAAAAAAACATCATTAAACTAAAATACCTCTGTGACAGCACATTTTGCCTGAGCTGAGGTTGTTATTCATGTGAAAAGTATGTATTTGAATGATAATGTCCTCAGTCTGATGTGAAGCGCTGATGAGTGTGACCCCGGAGGAGCAGGAGAAGGAAGACAGCTTGAGGGCTGAGCTCAAGTTTGGACTTTCCGTACTGTTAGATTAAGAAGGTGATCAGCTGGAGGAGCCACCTCCCTACACTCAGTGTTGGAGCACTGGTGCCCCCTAGTGTACCTACTGGACAGAGCTGCTGACAGTTAGCAGGCTGTGGATCCTCAGCTTTTGGTGGAGAAACACAAAAACTGCTGAGATGAGAGTCAAGAACAAATCTCTCATTAAATCAGTGCTTCCTGTGTTTATTTCACACAGAATGAAGAAAAATTCTATATTTCTCCATGATAATGGGGCTGCAGGTGGATCAGTGGTTAGCACCGTCGCCTCGCAGCTAGAAGGTCGTCAGTTCCCAATGAAGACACCCGTGGAGTCTCCATGTTCTCCCTGTGCAGCGTGGGTTCTCTCCGGGTTCTCCGACTTCCTCCCACAGTCCAGAAACATGTTGAGGTTAATTGGTGATTGTAAATTGTCCGTAGGTGTGAATGTGAGTGTGCTTGGTTGTCTGTCTCTAAGTGTAGCCCTGTGATAGACTGGTTACCTGTCCAGGTGAACCTGCCTTCACCCTGAGTCAGCTGGGATAGACTCCAGCCCCCCACGACCCGAGTGAGGACTAAGGTGTAGACATGATGGATGTGTGATGATGCAAAATTTACACTGGGACCCTGCATTGAACCAAGATGGAGGAGCAGCAACAAGCCAATCAGGAACAACCATGATGTGGGAAGGCTATGAGGGCAGTGCTCCTGACGTCCAGCTTCATGTCTTCTGCATCCCTTTGAAAGCGGACATGCTGCAGCTCTATTAATACTACTACAGGTGTGCATCAGTTTGCTGTGCAGAGTCACCTTGTCCCCATATCAGACACAGAAAAACACCCTGAGCTGGGTGTCTTTGAAAGCATTTGTTTTTCTGGCGTATGTGCAGGTGTGGTCGCAGAAATTATGAGAAACGTGACGCCTTGCAAATGTGGAGCCATGGAAAGCATTAGCTGACACATATAATATAGAGCCACAAGTCAAATCTGTTTCCATGTTTCTCTTCTTCTTCCTCATCCTACGTCAGGTTTCACTTATCACTGACATTTAGACACAAATACATATCTGGTTCAGACACTGAGAATAACACAGGAGATGAGTTTTGCTGATGCAAATCAAACTTTTGGGGTTTTTTTTGTGCAAAGGAACAAGGACGGGGTAACTTCCAGGTTTCATCTGTGCTGTGTAGGAAGCAGCCATTAGATGGCAGCAGATGCACAGTACAGCATCTTTCTGTTGATCCGTTCATCAGCGCCAGGAATGAAAAGTATGTCAAGACCCTGTGCAGGTGGAGGGGACGAGTTTTCATCAGTCTATAGAACTCCATCTCATTGTCAGCATGACTGATGAAGTAATAAAGTAAAAGGCAGGACACCTATGAAGTGTCAATACACTGCATGTGCTATAAACTAGAACCATCACGTTTTAAGTAAATTGCCAATAACTTTTGTCTCAAAAGTCCATATATTTTAGGGTGGATATCTGCTGCAGATTTATCCAGATATGTGCAGTACTGGTAAATGAAATATGGTGTAACTCTGTTGTCTGCTACATCTATGACCATTACTTATAGTGCTGTGAATAAGTCTAGCAAGTATTTTTGATTACCCTCAATGTATTTTACTATTTTTTTGCTAGCTTCTTAGGATCATGCAGGGTCTGACTGGACACCGCCATACCATAATTGAAGTAAGTAAAGATGATAACTGAATTAAACTCTGAACCGTTTTCCTCACACTTTGCCGTGTTCCTCTGCAGAGGTTTGTAGGCGTGGTGCTCTGGTCTTTTACAGCAGGTCAAAGAAGAAACAGACAGAGGTAATAACGCACAGTGCAGGACTAGCTATGACTAACAAGCCCGGCCATGACACAAAGTTCAATAGAGCCTTGAAGATAACATCCAGCTGAGGTGCTGCCTGTATCTGGCTTAACAGGCGATGATGAGGCTGAGGGTAGTGTTCAGGCCTGCAGGGGAAACAGTGGCTCGGATCGCTTCGAGGACCCCTGGTCATGTTCCAACAAAGTCAATTAAGTTACAGCAAGTTGTGTGTGAGCAAAGGAGAGAGGCAGAGATTCCCTCCCAACAAGGAACAACTCAATAAACAGGCCTCTGAGCACCGGGAGGCGTTTAAAGAAGTCACAGCCGCCGTCGTGAGGTAAACACTCAGAAGGTTCGACTCTTAAGGGCCAACAAATAATAAAACTGACTCAAATTCTGAAAAAATATCTTTATCACTACTACTTTATTCCTTTACTCTTGGCTTTTTTCTGCAAAGTGAAATAAAACTATTATATTTTCTTCCAACACGATGCACCAGAATTACTACTAACCTGTTAGGAGTACATGAAATTGAATTGTGTCCTTTACAGTTTCGAATATTATGCGTGACCACAACTGCAATATGTTACACAATTCAATGCAACTAACAATATTTAATGACAAAATATTGTGCTGCACTGTTGGAAGTTGCTAAAGCGCTGAGAGAGAGAAGGACCCGTCAGCCCCGACTTGCTTCGCGGCACCAAACATATGCCGCTAACAGCCTCTTTTACTCACTTTCTATTCGAAATAAACACTCAGCCACACAAACGGATGCAGCTGGACATAAAACACTCTTGTGCGCCTATGGAAATAAACAGTCATTGGAAATAAATGCTCGCACATACCAGCGAGCAAGAACTGACATGTAAACCTCAAAGGCCCGGACACCTTGAAATGGATACAACACATGCACAAGATAAACTTCACATTTACTGACAAGGATCAATCTCCAAGGACTGGGATAAATAGGAAATTCCATAGGCTCTGGGCAGAAAGCATTAATGGTCAATGCCATGACCACACATGAGCCTCAAGTATGTTTGAAAACAGCTGAAAGAATGATGCTGGTGGTTTAGAATACAACAGAATAATACACCATTTCTACAATAGTCCATATTTAACAATACTTTTTCCTGGTGTCTCCTGTTGAGTTAAACTGCAGAGATGTGAAAGACATTAATTACAGGAAAGCGGTTGCCCTTTCTTGTGAGCTGTGAGTGTTTTGACGTGCACCACCAAGAGTTCTCTGTACTTTGAATGACAACATAACTCTGGCAAAACAAATGAAGCCGACTGGGATCTCTGTGGATTCCCTTTCACATGCACGCCCCTGCTAATTTACTTTCACAACATCCTGACAAGAGCTGGTGCCAACTCCACGACACCGAAGACCTGCTCAGCCTGACGTTGCTGCTTAATCAATCTGTTCACATGACGGCATTCTGTCGGTCAGACTGAGTGAAGCAGAAAGCCACAGAACAATACTTAAAATCAGACATAATAACGGAGTGATAAAATACTAATCACTTATAATTCTGTCCATGTGTGAGCATAATAGAGCTGCTGTTTTATTAACAGTAGAATGAAAAAATCTCAACCGCTGTGATGGAACAAATTACTGAACAGCAGCTTCTAACCCGAGCGTGACGACTCACCTGCCTGAGGTGAAAAAAAGTACACTGGTAGCCCTTTTGCACTGAGCTGGATCCGGTGCCAGTTTGGAGCCAGAGCCTGACTAAGCACCAGTTCTTTGTGTTTCCACCGCCTAAGCACCGGCTCCAGGTTCTCAGAACTGGTGCTTTTCAGGCACCAACTCTTTGCTGGGCCAGAGCTAAGCACCATCAGGAGCTGGGGGCGGGTTATGGTGACCACCAAGACCGATGGATGGAACACACAAGAGGTGATGTGTGTTGTTTTTCACCAGGACGTCTGGTCCAATCACAGATGTGTTGGAATGAGTCCAGGGACACACAGAAGTTCTGCACAAACTGTTGCACTGAAATCCGGTCCAACTGTGTCCCACCAGCAGCACCATAGTGGTGGAAAACAGGACTGTTAGAACTTCGGTGTGCTGCAGTATTTACGCTTAAACATGAGTTCTTCTCATGAAAAACGGAGCTACATGCTGTTTATCCTGCTCATAGAAAAAATGACTCGGGTTCATCTTGGACAGATCTGACATCAGAACACTCTGGTTTAGTCTTTTTAAAGTCATCTTTGGTCGCTCACCGGTCTGAGCACCGCGGCCACCAACAGCAGCTACTACAGCCTGCTATGTGGGGCGTTCAGGGAACATCGTAAACTGTAGAGTCTATGGATAAGAAAATGTTCAGCAAGTCATATGTTTTGCCTGTGACCAGGTGGGAAGTGTGACCAAATGAGAAAGTTGGTCACACCGGTAGAAAAGTCAGTCTGGAGTTCTGTGTGGTTTTCTGTGTGGCGCCAGCGTTGTTCAGCAAACGTATGCAGAACGTATGGCTCTAACTTGGCTCCTGGCTGATGGAAAAGCAAACAGGTTCTTAGGAGGTGCCAGATTGGAACCAACTAAGCAATGGAACTAGCACCTGGTTCTTCTTGGTAGAAAAGGGGTACGTGTGTTCTACTGATCGACTACATCTCCATGTCGGGGATTATTTCTTTTGCCACGTGCAGAAAGTCTCTCTTTGAAGACACTTATATGGATCATCCTCCGTCTGATGCTGTAGGTATTTAATGAACTCAGAGGAAAGATGCTTAAAGACAAACGACTGGAAGCAACAAACGGAACTTAAGCTCCTTCAGAATGTTTTCTCAAAACCTGGATGACATTCCTCATCATTGAGCTTCATTCTTCAGTCTTAATGTCATAAAAGGTTTATTTTCATGGACTTTGCAGTTTGTACTAGATATGAAATTATAGTGCACAAGGAGGTCTTGTGGTTCAGTGTCTCTCTGATGTTTTTGGACCAATATTGGGACTGAAATGTGGAAACTATCTTCCTGAAATCACTGCACACAACTCAAAGCATGTTATGATCTTGTGTGTCTATTTGTTAATGTGCATGCATGCAGATGATTCTTGTGACGTGTTAACAGCCAACTAAGATTGTTGTCCCGACTTGTACAGAAAAGTAAGCAGGACGTTCATTTTGCTGCTGTCAGATTAACGGGAAGGAGTGTGTGTCTGAAAGAGCTTTAATTCAATAATCAATGATTCTTCAAATCTTGCTGAACAATGTCTTCTGCAGTAAAGTCACATATATGCAACGGGTGAGAATGAAAAAAAACTATTTACAGAAAAACCACATTTCTTAACTTGACACAAGGTCCAGTCCGGTACAGATCAACACACTGCACGCTTCACAAACATCAGCCCATTTAAGGGGAGCGAAGAAAAAAGCCTGGTGCCATATTCTGCCTGCATAGTGTTTTAGATGATGTTCAACAACAACGCAGCAGGGCGCTGCCAAAGATCTCTACCTCTAAAAAGAACTTTACGGATACGGTGCTCAACAACACAAAAAAAGCACAGTCCTTGAAACTCGAGTCTATTTTGTGAGCATGTCAGCTCATTAGCCTCTTATCTGTGGAGGAGCTGATACAGAGGGTCAGGATGGCCCTGAGTACAGGACGGCTTCCTGACTGATAGATGAGGATGCCTCCAACCCAAGGCCGGGGCCTTACTCTGACCTCAGGGTAACAGACAGAGAGGAAGCCAAACCAGAGACACGAGACTTCTGGAGAACATTCCACCGTGTTGGGCATCGCCTCCAAAGTCCTGCAGTGACCACTTCAGTTACAACTTCTTTAATGATGAATTACAAAGGTGTGGATAATGAACAATATCCTTCTACAGTCTCTCTTTAAAGCAAACACTTGTTTTAGGTACTATTGGTTTTCCTGGTGCATGTGCCGTCGGCATGTTTGCAATGCATGGCTACAAATTCTGGTCATGGACATCCGCTGAGGGGTCCCCAGATCTCGACAAACTTGTGTGGATGGCTAACTTTATGCCACTTGTACGCTTGTGGACCACAGACATGGAAAACACGAATCGGCCTCAACTGAAGGGAAAAAACAAACTCTACAGTCGGATAAAGACAGAAAACTTTAAGCTGAAAAAGAAGAAATCCGACCTACATGTCACCGTCTGTGATTGTCAGCTGTGATCTCTGCAAATAGTCCAGCGGGCAGTCGTCAGATAAGACACACAGAAGCTGAGTAATCTGGTGGCCACCTATCCTCCAGCACCCCGGATGCTCTTGATCACACATCTTATCATTTAACGTGAATGACAGCTACTTAATTTCCAGAACAGAAAGCTGAGGAGCCACAAGCCACAGGCCTTAACCGGCCAATCGTGACTACAGCACAGACTGACCTCCCAAACCAGACAGCAGATAATTGCACCCTCTTGCATTTGAAAGTCACATTAAAAGGGCTGATAATGGAGTTTTGGCTCAGAAAAAAGGGATCACTGGAGCGGACAAGAGGAACAACAGATCCGTCTTTGGACAGGGAAGGAAACTGGTATCTGCTTGATTCATAGCTAAGCCCACAAAAGATGTGCTCTCCACCGACATTCATTGTTATTGGTGTGCTGCTTTTTGAAAAGGGGAAAAAAAAATACCTGTTTCTTGTTGAATAGGGCTGCTTCAGAAAAATGCTGGCGTGGAGATAATAGGTTCCATCAGCGATAAAACCCACGCAGCTTATACCAAAACGTACTATTCATTTGCAATCAAGCGCTGCGATGGAGCAAAGAGAAGAATATCCTGTCTGACAATGTAGACGAGACAAAGGTCCAGCAAATGGTCAAATGCAACACGAGGTGTGAAAAATAAGAAAATGTTGGCTGTTTTATTGGTTTCATTTCCTTGTCAATTTAAATGAAGCCCAACAAATGATTCAAAGGGTAAAGAAAAAATACAAGAAACATCTTGAATATTCAAAGCACCAAATCAGAAGAAAGACGCTGTAGTTCAAACTGGAAGCTATGAAGCGGTACACCACACAGATCGTCAAAAACCTATTATACTGTGCTGGAGTTATCAGAACTTTAAGTTGTGGTGTCAAGTGTAGTTTGAGTTCAGTCTTTAATTGAGTCCTGCATGGTGTGCAACATACCAGGAAGTGTGAAGTCAGCGTAACTCAAACACATCGTGCTACAACTTTTTGGTTTCTTTTCTGCGAGGAACAGGAAACTGAAAAGTAAGATGTGGTTGCAAAGAAAAAAGGAAGTCTCAGTCGTATGGCTGCACGATTATTGGAATATTAATCCTCGCACAATTAAATAAACATTATCCGCTGCAATAATGACATCAAAAGTCTCCGCTCCAAAAAAAAACAGTCCATGTAGATAAAATCGTTTGGTTTCAAATTCATGGACTCTGAGAGTTCAATTCCTTGTTTCCCTCTGTGGTCACGCCCTGCCTGATCTGCTGAGCTGCAGGAACAACGTAGGAGCTTCTCTGTGGACAGCCGTCTAGCTACTGGAGCCTGCAGGTGAGATGTTCAGGAGACATCAAAGAATTGGAGCGTCTATCGATGAGCAGGTGATCAGCAAGTTAGACATTCTGAGCCAATTTTATTTCTATTTTGCTTCTAGGAGATGCACTGAATTCAGGTGAAGAATTTTATTTTAAGTTTCCTTTTGATGCAGATTTGTACGTCAGCAGGAAAGTAACAACCTGACAGTGAAAGCAGTGGTCAGTTTATGTAAATGTGAAAGAACAATAAAAACTGCTTCACAAATCAGTGAATAACTGTGATAAATATCAATAAGCGTGATCACATTTTTAGTCACAATCGTGCAGCCGTGTTGTCAGCAAGTACTTCAAGAACACAGCAAGGATGACGATGACCAAGACACTCGGACACAAAGCATGAGAAGATACGATTCATTTATTTTAACCATTTAAATCAGCACCTCAGAGTCCTGCATGATGAGAACAAAGTCAGATCTGTAGCAATCCAAAGCAAAAACCTCTTTCAGGGGGACTTTGCCAGCGTTACATGAGAAAGGTTCCTGGTTCGCATCGAAAAAGGCCTTCACAGCAAAAAAAAAAAAACAACTTTTCTCCCCAGCGTTCTTCAAATCATCTGATATCACAAAAAAATATACAGCAATGTCGGGTGCTTGTTTTCAAATAGCATGCAGCCCTGTTTATAGTGGTTCAAAAATATATGATATATATATATACCCTTATTACAGACAGATTTCAGATCTTTTACTTTGGCAAGAAGAGAAGACGCCTGCAGCTATTGGATTTAAACACCAGTGACAGTGAGAAAGGCAGGACAGGATTGGAATGGCAATGACAGCAGCCATCGGACATGTCGCCCTTGTTAACACCCCGTAGTCTCAGCTTCACATGGGTGTGGGAAACGAAAAGTTTCAGTCTCAGCCTGTCTTCTCTCGCAGGTGCTTGTTTGCAGCAGCTTGCAACGGGCTCGCTTGTGTAGCAGTTAATGAGATCCCCAAGGAAACCAGCGCTAAGCGGGTCACGGACTGTTGCAAGCGCCAGAGCATTCAGAACCCCACCATGTACGACCTCTGACCTCAGCCCTACCCTGTCCTCGCCGCATAATCCTGTGAGAGTCTAAAGCCTCACTTAAGGGTTGATAGCATGCATACTCAGGCACGGCCATGTGCATTTTTACACACTTGTTAAAGTATGTTGAAGCAACAGTAATGGGAACAGTCCTTGTCGTGATATACAAGCCTGTTAAACTATGAGTGAGGTGGAAGGCTGAGACCCCATCCAGGAAGGAAAAAGCTTGTCTTCAATCCTTTAGGGAAAATCAGAGCCCAGAAATAAAATCCTCACTTTTTCTTTTAACTATTTCATCTGACCCAGCATCATGAGTTCCATCTGTATGGCACTGAAGTTAAGCAACATGTGGAAATTACAACTTGATTTTGTCGCTGCTGCCAGATGCACAGTGGAGCTGTAAGTGCTCGTGTTTTATTGGCAATCTGAAGTGTGTTTTTATGATTCACATGTATTGTCCAACAGCTATTACAGTCCAGTCATTTTGTTCCAGGAGAAATAGTACAGCTGTTATAGTTTGTCGTCTCTCTGCACCAAACGAACTCTGTACATGAAATTAAAGCTTATGGCTCTCAGTGTTGTCAGCAAGTGCATGAATAGCAAATTGCAGAGACTTTTGGTTTTCATGCAACAGGTTGAACAGCTCACATGCTTTAACGAATTCTTGTCAAATTAAATGAGGAACAAACACCAACACAGACGCACTCAGACGCTTTTTGTTCGCACCTTTGACTGATGGAAATTCTCATCGCCATTCAAGCCTCGACTGCCTGGCTCTGTGACGGAGGCCCTAAACACACTGAGACCTCCTGAGGGTGCACTTCAATGCTGGGTATGTGTCTGCCTTTATGTGCATCTCTGTGTGCCATTGATCTTCAAGTGCCTTGTATTGACTGTCATTTTAATTAGGCCTGCATAAAGAGAGAACGCCTCACACAGAACTCGGTCTCGTCAGAAAAAAGCCATTGAAGCAGCGACGAATCAGGATGCAGAAAGTTTACTCCTTCATCCGCAGGACACATGAAGATGGGAGCAAACTGAACAAGCAATCTGGGAAAAGCAAGCGCTTACCTGCAACGATATATTTGTGAGCTTCAGCAGGCAAAGTGGGAAAAGAAAGAAGGAAAAGCACAGTTAGTGAAAATCAGACAAAGACACAGGAGATCCATCGGATTTGTTATTTTAAGGGGGAAAGTCTGAAAAGGAGCAATGAAGCAGAAAGAAATGAAAAAGCCTCGGATGTTGGATTAGCGACAAGAAGCAGATGAAGGATGAGAATGATTCTTTTTTCCAAGTGTTGATCGCCAAAAACACAAATCTCTGACTGTGAAAACACTTTAAAAAGTTTTGTAGTCACTTCAGTAGTGCCTCTATTTTATGTATTTATTTATTTAGCTAGTTAGTTAAATACAACTGAGGTAAACAGCTACTAAACAGGATGAGATAACGATGAAGGTTTTGGTGTCAGTCGGCACTACAGGGGCAGGGTGAGGTACTACTGTAACAAGGACGGTATGCGGTTGTGTTCAGAATCATAGCAGTGTTTTTTAAAGCTCAAAATCCTGATAATATTTTATTTCCATTCACTGGGAACCCTGCACATTATATTTTACATGAAAACATGAAGAAAATGAATGAATACTTTAATTACTTTACAGAAAATGAAGGACAGAATGATCCACAGTGTCTGCTTTTCTATTACAAACTCAAATATTTACTCTATAAACTGAAAACAAATGATAAGATTTAGCATTCCTGGGAATCCCTAAACTAATATTTAGTTGTTTTTGAGAACTGCTTGACATCATCTGTGCTGCATGGGGTCGACCAACTTCTGGCACCTCCATCCATCCATCCATTATCTATACATCGCTCAATCCTCACTAGTGTCGCGGGGGGGCTGGAGCCTATCCCAGCCGACCCAGGGCGAAGGCAGGGGACACCCCGGACAGGTCGCCAGTCCATCGCAGGGCTACACTTAGAGACAGACAACCAAGCACACTCACATTCACACCTACGGACAATTTACAATCACCAATTAACCTCAACATGTTTGTGGACTGTGGGAGGAAGCCGGAGAACCCGGAGAGAACCCACGCTGCACGGGGAGAACATGGAGACTCCACGCAGAAAGATTCCGGTGCCCCCACCGGGACGCGAACCGGCAACCTTCTTGCTGCGAGGCAACAGTGCTACCAACTGCACCACCCTGCAGCCCACTTCTGGCACCTGTGAACAGGTATTCCAGCCCAGGATGATTTGACAACCTTCCACATGTCACCCTACAAGTTTTCTATTGGATTAAGATCTGGGGATTGGACTGCCCACTCCATCACCTTAATCTTGTTGGTCTGAACCCACTGACTGGTGTGTTTGGGGTCGTTGTCGTGTTGAAACACCCGTTTCAAGGGCATTTCTTCTTCAGCATAAGGCAGCACGACCTCTTCAAGTATTTTGATATAAGCAGACTGATCCATGATCCCTGGTATGTGATAAAAAGGTCGACACCACAGTAAGAGAAGCAGCCCCATATCATCATGCTTCATGGTCTTCACAGCGTACCGTGGCTTGGATTCAGTGTTTGGGGGGTCTTCTGACAAACTGCCCCTAGACCCAAAAAGAACAACCGTACTGTCATCAGTCCACAAAATGTTTCTCCATTTCTCTTCAGGCCAGTCGATGTGTTCTTTGGCAAACTGTATCCCCTTCAGCATGTCTTTTTTTTAACAGTGAGACTCTGCGGGGGGCTTCTCGCCGATAGATTAGCCTCTCACAAGCGTCTTCTAACTGTCACAGTTCTCACAGGTAACTTCAGACCATCTTTGATCTACCTGGAGCTGATCCTTGGCTGAGTCTTTGCCATTCTGGCTATTGTTCGATCCATTCGAATGGTAGTCTTCTGTTTTCTTCCACGTCTCCCTGGTTTTGCTTTCCATTTCAAAGCATTGGAGATCATTTTCTACCCGCTGTTCTTCTGAACAGTGTCTGGAGCGAGCCATCTTCCTCAGGTTGTCAGAGAACTGCGAGTACAACATGTGCTGGCTTCATCCTTCAGTAAGGTCCACCTGAATGACTCCTGTTTCCTCCACATCATGAATGAGCTTGAACTCCACACTGCTATTATCTTGAACACACCCCTGCAATTAATTATTCAGCTACACAGACTCAGGAGCTGCATGTCATGGATGTTGGGTCTGTTGGTTTCTCTGTCTCTACTACACCTACTGCTGAATCATTTGCCATGTGATGATATCATTTCTACCAAAAGCAGGCTGATCTGGTTATTCATGTTGGACTGCTATGATTTTGAACACAACTGAACTAGTGATGCAAATTTTCCTAACCCACAGTTGACCAGCTTGATCGATCAACTGTTAATTTATTTTTTATTTTTTAAACTATGGAGTTTCAGACACTGATGAAGCCACTTCTTTTTTTTTTTTCTGGCATTTTTGCCTTTATATGAAAGTGCAGTTAGAGAGAGACAGGAAAGTGGAGGAGAAGAATTGGGGAAGGACCTGCGGAAAATGGCCATGAGCGGGATTCAAACTCATGACCTCCGCGTCGGGGACCATAGCCCCTGTACATGGGTCACCAGCTCAACCAGGTGAGCTAAAGCAGCGCCCGATGCAGCCATTTCTAACCACAGACACTTACTGTTCACTGCAAAAGCAGCTCACATAAGAACTTACAGGATCGATAAAGAAAGTATTTTGAACTACAAATGATACGATATTAATCCTGAAGTTTGTTCGTGTCCTCTCTCCCGTGGGACTCACACTGACCCGCCAATCTGCCGCTGATGCAGACTGAGGGTGAGCAGTGTTGACGAGGCCTATGAGAGGCTCATCCATAAAAGATGGGCTGAGACGGGGAGCTATTTAACGGGAAAAACACAGAAACCGCAGAGTTCTCTCCATCGATTATTAACCAGGCACACACGGAGCCCAAGGTAAATGTTGGAATCAGATTAAATTAAGTTCCCTGACGCCACATGCTGGAGATTTGCTACTGTTTTGGGATTATGATATTATGATAACACAAAGTCGCTTCACAGAGAAATGTTTCGGGTTTGGTGGATGTGTGGATGGGTTGGTTGGGGTTGGGGTTGCAGCGCTGTGGTGTAATGTGGAGGAAGGTGGTAGCGCTGTCAAAAATGGAATCAATGTTTTATGATTTAGGGAAGTTTAAACTGAACTACTCCTCACTTTTTAACAGATTTATTTTCCCAGCCAGCCTAAAACTAGTGCAGCCATCGTGAAATAAACCAGGTAACCGCACGTAAATCGGTTTGTGTTGAAGCTGTTTTCAAAAGATGTTGTTTCAACTTTATGCTCATTTTGGATGCTGAATTAGTGGAGAGTTGGACCTGGAATAAATTATACTAATGGAAGTCATTTGTCAGTTATTTAGACTCCCATCTTGTCTGGTTTTAAGGTCATGTAACGTTCACGTGACACACATTCATTCAGTAATGTACTCATTTATCACAGCATTAAGGCTGTCTCAATGGTTGCCTGATTAACAACCAAAGGAGGGAACTTTGTAGTTGTGTAGACTGATAAAACACCATCAGACTTCATGTTAAACAGTCACAAACTCATCAGGCCTGAAACACGTCAGCCAGACGGCGTTCACCTGAGAAGCTTGTTGGCACATTTTTACATTTCATGACATAAATGTGAAGCATGTTATAGGTAAAGCAGCCTCCTATTAGACGCCTCTTTGCTCGTTTCAGCTCAAACAGCCACCATCCAGGCCACCGCTGAAGCAAGTTTAATTATTCATTTGCAAGTTATTCAACCACCGCCCCAATAACAGGCAACTACAGAAAGTCCAGGAGTCGCTGTGCACAATAAGCTCACACCCCGACAAACAGGTGTTTAATGGGCTTCGTCCTGGGGCGGGTATTAGCCGAGTGTCAGCTCTCCTCCTCTGTTCCACCCTCTTGCTTTTCTCCTCTCCTGCTTTCTCCACTCTTGTCCTGATCCTCATTATTCCACACTGGGGTTTTTGGGGTAGCAAACGGTCTATTATCCAACGATGGAGCTTAAGACAACTTAAAGCTTTGGAGGAGTGGCTATTTATCTGGCTGAAAGACAGTGAGAGAAGGAGGGAGTGGGTGTCTGGCCTGGCGTTCCCATATCACTTAGGCTAATGTGATTAGGGCCGAGCGAGAGAGGGGGGAGTTCATTTAGCTCGGAGTGTGTTGGTTCTAAGTGATTCATGTTGGGGGAAGTCAAGGGGAGGGGAGATGTGGGATGTGGCTGGTCACAGGACTCCTTAAATACACACACATGCAAATAAGAATGGCAGTGTGTGTGCGCGAGATCATTTCTAGAGCCTGGCACCGCAACCAGTGCACATGAGTTCACCCACACAAACACAGTCAGGAATCCACTGGTTCTCCGCACTCAATCTGATCTCATCCACATTTTCTACCATTCATTCATGAAACCCTGTGAAGCATCCTGGAGAATTTAGTTTGTTAAATCTATATGAGAAAGACTTGATGGAGTCTTTTCAGAAACCTGTTCCCGTTGTCTCGAGGTTTCCTCTGTTTTTTTTTTTTTAAGTTATTTTTTTGGCCTTTGTTGGATAGTGTAGTAGTGAGAGAGAGACAGGAAAGTAGGGGAGAAGAATGGGGGGAGGACATGTGGGAAAGGGTCATGAGCGGGATTTGAACTCATGACCTCCACATTGGGACTGTCGCCCTGCACATGGGACGCCAGCTCAACCAGGTGAGCTATAGCGGCGCCCCAAGGTTTCCTCTGTTGTACCGACCTTTCTGTGCAAATGTAGCTTTGTTCCATAAATGCTGAAAGTTTTTCTTTTGTTTCTTGTGATTTGTTTTGTCCTTTTCATGATTTGCTGTTTAGCAAGGCTGATAAACATGAATGTAGACTCTGCAGTGGAGCCCGGCTTGCCCCCCTTGTGTCAGTTTGCCATTCTCAGTGGGAAACATGCCAGTGCTGGGTAACCGAGAGAAAAAGGAAAACTAGATTCCTACAGTTCAAAAGCTTAATATATTTAATTTGCTAATAACACACAGTATAAAATGATGACTGTCTGTATAATCAGACTGATTGTTGCTTTATTTTTGGATGCAATAGTTGGGACTTGGAGTGTAGTTAGTCATCAACCTGCTGAACGAGCTCACAGGGATCGATTAGCTGTCCTGGCTTTGTCAGCCTCCAATCCTACTACCACTGAGCTGTGGTCATAAAACATGTGTCTCATTTGGGATCTAGTTTTATTAAAGTGCCTCGAGCTGAATTAATCTGAGTCTAACTTTCACACAAGTCGAGGCTCCGACCAACAGCACTGTGTCATCCTGACCTATTGGAAGTAGGTCTGCAAGTCAATTAGTTTATCTAAAACTACATTTAGATATATGTGTGTGTGTGTGTGTGTGTGTGTGTGTGTGGCCTCAAGGACGGCAGATGGACCCACTGGACATTAGAATGGCTGTTTGAATGCTGCACACACACACACACACGCACACACACACACACACACACACACACACACACACATTATGCAAACAGAAGACACAGCTCATCAATGACATTTCAAAAAGAAAAATGCAGCTCTCTGTATCAAAAGTTTCTCAAGTTGTTGGACAAAAAGCACACATGTGTGTCACACATATGCTGAATGCTATTTTTTTTCTTAATGTAAAAACAGTGAAAACACATTAAGACTTCCATCAGAATGTATATGTGTGTGTGTGTGTACCAGGGGGGCGGAGTCTTTGTTTGTCACTCAGCTGTATGTTTACACACACATACACACACTTGCACTTTAAGAACACCATCCCCTCTCAAAAACACTCACCCCCAAAAAAGGAAGCATTTTACAGACAGGAAGAAAACTGTGTCATCCCTCCCCCCCTCTGCAGCTCTGTTGTTCACTCAAACAGCTTCCTCTGTGTTCACACTGGTCCGGCCTTCAAGGCTCTGCATGTGGAGCAAAGTGGCAAATTCATCTGTGACTGAAATAATCAGCCTTCTGCAAAGTCATACATTTGTCCATGCATTGTTGTCCACATACTGATAACAGTCTGAGTCTGTCTGCAAACGAGCAGCAGACACCATGAGGGGCTTGAAAGCTGCCTTTTCACACAGGACGAGTTGGAGAGACGACATATGTGAGCCTGAAGCAGACGGCCTTAGGTCAGCCGTAAACGGGGCCAAAAACTGAGAGAGTGGGCAGACTGTAAGGGACTTGGACCAACAACTGTATTTTCTCACATGCAGAACACTGAGGGCTGTAAAAAGTCCTATCAGCGTCCAGCTGTGAGGCGTATACAACCCTCTCTCCCTCCATACCCTCCTTTTCTCCACCACTTGAATAAATAGAGGCCGGGGAATGGGCCGGAGGGAAGAAAGAGGAAGAAAACGGAGGGAAGGATCCCTTTGGTGCTTGTTTACCTCCAGCAACACATCCCTCATGTCGCCCCAATTTACGTGGCCTTGGCAGACTTTGCCAAACAACTGCTCCCCAGAAGGAAAAGGAAGGATTGTATTGCTGATGAGATATGAGTTTTACCATCTCTGCCTGTCCTCATGCTCGACCATTTGGTATTTATTTTCGGTGGGGGGATAAAGTGGTGGAGGTGAGTTGGATCAGGGTGTCAAGCATGTAAGCGTGTTTCCCCGTGAGAGACTCAGATTAGGAGTGTGTGACTGTGTCCATAAAGAACTGGTTAAGTTTAGCCTAAACCCAGCACCCACTTACATTTTATAATGAGTCATTTGCATATGCAGCACCGTGATTACATATAAGCCAGGATAGAAATGCAAAGAAGGTTTCCTTTCGCTCAAGCAGAATCTTTTCACAATAGGGTAATTTCACGCCACGCAAATCTGCGGCTCCTCTGTGGGTCTGGGCCCGCCTTGATTAATTTAGGGTAAGGGAAGAGATTAAACAACCCCCCAAAAGCAGACATCAAGATAGACAAAAAGGAGAGACTGAAAAAGCCACCGCTGTGAGCTAAATAAATGGGGGGATTTTGCCAGTTTTGTTCACATACGTCTTCATTTTCTCCCTTAAATGCGACATCAAAGACAATGACCTTTGTGCATAGTCTGGATTCAGACAGAAACTTCCCTGATGAATGAAAACATTTCCAGACGCTTCGAAGACTTTTTTGTTTTCACAAGTCATCATGGAGACAGAATGAATCCGGCTCCTTGTTAGCGAGGGACTGTTAGCCTGGTGTGGAGCCTTCGACTAGCAGCCTGGCATTTCCTCCATGCAGGTCCTGCAACAGAGTGAAGGGTTCTCAACGTTCCTCCTCCTCTCATCCATGTACATGTAGCCCCACAAGTGATGACATTATGGGGAGGTGTGTGGCCGGCAGCCCCCACGTTCCTCACATTCCAGTTGTTGTAAGAGATGACCGCCTCCTCTCAAACTTTCACACTGTGCAACTATAAGCTGCACACGGAGGCTCAGGTCAGGTCCACACAAGGCTCAGGCTAAAGCTGCTGAAGCCACACTGATGTTCACACATATCCAACGTGCTGTCTGTCCAAATCCTTACCAGGTAATCGCCTTAATTTATAATTCTGCTGCACTGCTGCAATTGACATGTTGCTGCTAACGGCGCTGTAAAAAGTAAAACCTACGTGCGAATACATTTTTCAAACCAGTTTCAAGACTACAGTGTAAACTCTTTTCCTTTCTCAAAATCACCAGATTGAGTGGCTGCTATGAATCGTCCCCCCGTCCACAGATACAGCACATCCAGCAGGCGCCCACCTATGTTTAGACTTAACTGTCATTTTTAGCCACTGTTAGGTTTAGAGACCACATGGTTGGGTTTCAGAAAAGACTTTAGTCTAGGAATACGCTTGTCGGCAAAAAAAAAAAAAAAAGAGGACGTTTTTATTGCAACAGAGCAAAAAAAATCAGATGCACAAAATATGTTTTTGGAGAAATCATAGCTCGTTGGTTATATTTTTTGGACCCTACTGGTCAACAATGAGGACTGTTGCTGCCAGAAGTATTAAGCTCAACCAAAACCGATATAGTAATCACATGAAGCTAAGTTCTACTGCCTGGTAATCTGTTTTGGGTGGGACTGTAAAGTTTTTATTTCTTTACTGAGGTTTTCTTGCTCTGGTCACTCACCTTTTTCTGACCATGACTATGATAATTAGCATAATAGGACAACTTGGATGGATTAGAACCAATGTTCCTATTGTGGTCAATGCTTTACTGGTCAAACACTGACTTCTGAGTGAAATTTTACAACTCCATTTTTTTCAAACTTACATTACTGTTGCAAAAACATGTAAAAAAAAAAAAAAGTTAGAATATCTTGTACATAAATCGGCACATTGTGTGGAAATACTTTTTTCTGACATCTAGTTACTGACAGTGATCAAAAGAGAAAGACTGTGTCTGAAATCCCTCCCTATGCCCTATATGGTGCACAATACAGGGTGGTCGCTATTTTGTAGGGGTGACCGAATGTTAAGTTACAGATGTTACACCCTATATAGTGCACTCAAAGTATCCCACAATGCACCGTGAAACAGCCGATGGTCACTAACCGAGCAATATGGATCGTCATTGCGCGAAAGGAAATGGAAACTAGATGAATGAGAGCATGAAAAATTCCCGTTTGTTTTCTTAAATATTATTTTACCCAGACAGTGAACGTCGCTAAAATTGCGGTTGCGACTTGGACATACTACACCACTTTATTTAAACTGCTTTAAGTAACTGGATCCTGAAGAAACGCTCTCTCATCTGGTATGTGCAGCAAAATGACAATAAACTTGATTTAATTTGATTTCTTAGCTACTCAATAAACTGTTAATTTGATGTGTTTCTACTACGCTGTTGCAGCACAACAAGCAACGTAATTAATAGCTCGAGTAGTGTCCAAAATGTGACTTTGCAGAGGTGCTCCCTATATAGTGATCACTATAGGGAGTGAGTGGGTGATTTCGGACACAGCCGCTGTGAAACTCGGCTCTTAAGACGACATTAAATCGCTTCAAAAATGCCACCTCATGCTAAACTTGACAAGTCTTCTCTGACAGCATTGCAATAAAGCTTTTGTCCAGACGCATTCATTAAGTGGATCAAATCATGACTCCACTACTAAGTACAGGCTTGGCGTTGTTGTGCCTTCCAGCTGAGCCGTTAATGTCGGCCTGGTCAAAGTCAAACCGGCACGGGGAAAGGAAAAGTACCGCAGCCATCCATAAAGCGCTGGGTCCAGTCATGCTTGCCAGAGCTGTCAGTGACATCACTAAATCTTCTGCTCCAGGACATCTTTTAGGATATGGTGTCCCATCCTTCACCACCTCTTCCCGTCGGATAATTTCCACCCCATCAGCCTCCTCCCCCCCTCCCCCTTTTAGTGAAATAGACTGATCCGTTAATGGCTCCTAAAGCTCTCACCGTCAAAGAAAATGGCTTTTAATTTGGCCAATTAGCAAGCTAGTAAATTCATCTGTCAAGCACAAGATTCGAGGAATTAGATGGCGAGAGTGAGAGAAAATGGATGGAGCGGTGGTTAGCACCATCGCCTCACAGCTAGAAGGTCGCCAGTTCGCATCCCGGTGAGGACACCCGGGATCTTTCTGCGTGGAGTCTCCATGTTCTCCCCGAGCAGCGTGGGTTCTCTCCGGGTTCTCCGGCTTCCTCCCACAGTTCAGAAACATGCTGAGGTTAATTGGTGATTGTAAATTGTCTGTAGGTGTGAATGTGAGTGTGCTTGGTTGTCTGTCTCTAAGTGTAGCCCTGTGATAGACTGGTTACCTGTCCAGGTGAACCTGCCTTCACCCTGAGTCAGCTGGGATAGACTCCAGCCCCCCATGACCCTGGTGAGGATTAAGGTGTAGAGATAATGGATGGATGGAATGAGAGAGGAAGACCAGCTATCCCACAATCCACTCATAATGCTCTACAGGGGTGTAATTATTTAAAAACACACATAAACAGAGGACGAGAACATTCAGTAGGAATCAGACAAAAACTCCGTCCAATCTTGAGAGATGAGAGATCTGAACTGACGGTGAATGCAGGCTGAAGTGATTAGCCAGCAGGCGAAGGACGTGCAGAGGACAGTAATTGAAAAGTGTAATGTCCTTGGCTACTGACAGGTAGCGGCACTCTGCAGATGAGGGATATTATAATTTAATTCCTGTCCACCCACCAGCAGAGAGAGGGCTGCAAGATCAGTGCACCGGTTAATGAAGGAGCCGCCTGGTGTGTTTAAAAGCCAAATGTCTATTGGCGCTCCAGTCAGGATTCATACTGACACAAATTAGACAGGAAAGGATGTCGTGTCTAAGACCGAGCTCGTCCCTACACGGAAACCGAAGTCGTTCACTAGATAATGTAATGCAGGGACAAGCACTCCCCATTCAAACTTCCAGCAAACATTGAATTAAGTGAAAGCAGTGATCTTAAATAGGTAGTTCATCTGGGGAGGGGGAAATGGGGAGATTAGGAGTAACTGACAGGTTCATTGCAAATGGAAGTCCACAACATACCCAGACTTTTTCACTGTTTTCGACAATTTCAGGATTGATCATTCTGTATTGGCCGATCATTTTAACAATAAAAGCATCAAGTATGGCACAAAGAAAGAATAAAATAATTCAATTCATTACATAGAATGAAGAAAATGAACACAATGACACAAAACAGAGCAAGAAAATGGGACAAATGATGTTTTTTCTCTTTTGTCACACTCCCTTAAACAACATGAAACCTGCTGCTGCTGCCCGTTAAATACTCCTTTGGACCATGTGACCTGATGACTCTCAAAACAAGTGAAAACAGATTCTTCACCTCTTCTCCAGAATAAATCAATACTGTGCCTTAAAAGACTCTGACCTGGTTTTAGAATGCAGACTCAGCTAACAGTTTAGTGCCCAACAAAGACCATCTGACAGATAGAACCATGAAGATGAACATTTTCTGGACTGTACTTTATTAACATTATTTGTTCTTTGGATGAATGAGCCACACCCCGGCTGACGCGTCATTAATATCCATGAACGTCAGGCTCCTTTGTCGTTGGACTTTGTCTCTCTGTTCTCCGGTGGAAAAAACAGAATGAGACGTGGACAAAGCTGCTGTTTTTGTCTTGTGTGGGCCAAGATAAAGAACCCGGTGAAAAGGCTGCCATCCATCTTCATCCGTCCGGCATGTGCTTTAGTTACTTCCGCCCTCAATGTCGCCTTGTGTGTGTGTGTGTGTGTGTGTGTGTGTGTAGCACAGAGGTTAATAAAATGCAGACACTTCATTAAGCCGTCCACTGACTCAGTGTAATTCTATCCTGTAATGAAAGCACACACACACACTGAGGCCTGTGAGGATGGAAGTCACAGTCGACTACATTCGGGACAATGACTGAGATGGCTGCACATCGTCCACAGACAGATTTATTCGTTCCCGCTAAACCGGACGCTAAATATGTTCTTGAACTTTTGTGTCTCGTTCTGATTTATATTCATGTTAAAACCCTCTGATCTTCTTTAAACCAATTTCTATTCCTTACATGTTCCTTGTCTGGAACATTTTTCCACTGTGGCTGGATGTCATGGCCAGTGTGGAAGACACCCAGTCCCTCCCCGTTCATTTGCTTTTCAACAGGTCAGTCTGACTGTAATTGATGTGGACTGTATGAAGAGCACACTCAGAGAAATAAAGGTGCTCACTGGCTCTTCGGAGGAAACATGTTTAGTTCCACAAAGAACCTTTTCAGCACAAGGGTTCCTCCAAAAGTGCCTCAAAGAACCATGAAAATGGTTTCTGTAAGCACCAGTTATTGCAAAATTCTTTATTTTGCAGGTAGTTTTTTTTGTGGATCCTTCTGGTCCAGTTTTGACAACAGGGCTTGATAATAATTTATGTTTTGGGACATTTTGGGTTCCTACATATTACCAGATGGCAGCGTGGGATCTGGAAAACTGTGGTGGACATTTCACAATGTTTTTAGATGTTTTATAGACCAAATTACTAATCAATAATGAACATAACCATGAGTTGCAGCTCTACTTTTTTGCTATTACCTGCCACCGAAACCAAATAACTCCAATAAAAACGGAGAACTTGTCGTACTTTTAAGGAGCATGAACAACCGTCAGCTAAATAAAGAGATTCCTCAATTGATGGCAGGACTTTGAAGAAGTGGAGCGTCTGCTTAAAAAGCATTCAAGAGTGATTATCTTCTGAGAGCAAAGTGAAGAAACATGTCAGCGGTATCAGCATCAAGACACTAAAGTCCTCCTTCCCTCTTCCTCATCACTGGCTTCTTTCCTCCTGTCCTTTTCGCTCTCGCCACCCTTCCTTTCTCTCTCCACATCCTTTCATCTCCACCTCCCACGCATTTCAGGTCACCGGGAAAGCAATCATCTTAAGTGTTCCGGCTGACAATGAGAGCTGATGAGAAACCTTCCTGTGAGTGTTGGCTGCTAAGGTAAAGCTCCTGATCCGCCCTGAACTGCATACAAATGCAGGAGGCTCATCTCCGCCTTCTCGTTTCCTGCACCTCACTCTGGAAGTTTCCATCTAATCATAAATCCCCCCGCGCAAGACAAACACAACTCACGTCTTCACCGTAAAGTCCACAGAGAACAAAAAAATTAAAGGAGGAGCCGTTTTGCTGACTCATGAAGTTGACGTTGTGGTGAAATATTGTCATCCATGATGGATAACGGTTGTTGAAACACATTCCCGCTTTAATCTAAAAAAGTGGTCCCATGCTTCAGCTCAGTGTCACTCTAATCTCTTTACAGCCACCTCTGAAGAGAAGGTCGCTGCACGCGGTAGGAAGCATCAACCACAAGGGCGAGACACTGCTGACTCGGCACGCCTTCCCCATCATCCTCAGCTTTGGTTCATCTGAAATAATCGACACAACGGGCTGAAGAATCAACAAAACGCAGGCTGAGAGTGAACAAGCTCTTCCCTCCAGCAGCCCACGAGCAGTTTGGCTTTCAGACGGTTGACTTGTTTGATTTGACATCAGCAGTCTTCATCCATCCAGAGCAGCTGAAGCACCACAGTGAGGAATCTGCAGCCTCCAAGCTGCTCCGTGCTCACAGACAAGCCCATGCACAACCCAGATCCACAACACTGATGAAACCTGCGTGAATAATAACTGCCCTGACAGTCGTGGTTGTGACACATGCAAAACTGATGACGCTTATGACAGATTGATGACTGGAGCTGGATGAGCGTTTAGCGACTGGATGCTGCTGTCAGCCAATCAATCTCAGAGCGCCGCTTGCTGCCGCTCTGACATGTGTCATTAGACAAACGTTCAGTGCAGCACACATACTGAAGACAGCAGTGACTAATGACTGCTCTTTCACACATCTGTGTGTTTGTCTTCATTTCCGTGTGTGTGTGATTTCAGCATCAGAATCCATGCGTTCTTGAAAGCCGCTGCTACCGGACATGGCGACGCACTGGCTCGACCCGCCGGCTGATACAGTTTCACAAAAGTAGCTTGATGATTAGCAGCATCATTAAAACTGCAACGACTGAGGACAAGAGGCTGAACGAATATTGGAAATAAGACTCTCAGCTGTAAAGACCTGGACACGAGTCGATACATGGCAACTCTGGCTGCTGTTGAAGACATGAACGACAGTTTCTGGAGAGTGATCAAGTGGACCTGGAGGATTTTTTCACTTACTGTCAAAGCACATGCGCTGATGTAATGACAACACGTATATGCGTCTGATATGAAATAGATTCTGCTGAAGACATGAACTTGCCACTGATCTGCAGGCCTCTACATGTGAAAGCACTGCATGCTAATTAAGCTTTTCAGAAACTTTTGCCGTATTAAATTAGGACCACGTGATACTGGGAAGAAATGCCATCATGATATTTTGTTTTTCTGCGACACATATATACTAGATGACTTAAAATAACTGTTTTTTGTAAATAATTTATAATTCTTGAATGACTGCTTTCGTGTGGGAGCAACTCTAGTAGGAAAATAAGATTCATACATATATATAAGACAGAAAATAACCTCTCACACATGGTGTAATCCTGACAGAGGTTGGTAGAGCCAGTGTGTAGATCATGGACATGAGAACCATGTGAATATGAGTTGATCTGCCTTCCTTCTATGTGCAGACAGCAGTGTCGGGGCTGAACAACATATTGTGCAGCCCTATTTTAAATTTAAAAGCACACACAATACCTGGATTCTTGCACTCTAATCTGAATAAATTTAAGTGGAGTTAACACAGTCAAACAGTTTCACCACACATTTGACAGAGTTGGGGAACCAAGAGGTTTTATAGACATATGGGGAGGGATTGGTGCTGTTAGGATGAAACACACCAACTGGTAAACGGTATATGTGTTGCTAACTGGGTTTCCTGGCAGAGCTAGACAGCTCTCTGGTTCCAGTCGTTTTGCTAAACTAACCAAACTACTAGCTGCTACTATATTTACAGAACATAAAATGTGATTATTACTATGGTCGTATGTGGCATACTTGATGATTGACTTTAAGGATTAAGGGCTCAAAGTCAAGTCTTTCTTCTTCCAGTGCTGCCGTGTTGATGATCTCCTGGTGGTCAGACTGGGAGTCCACATGATGGGCTCAAACGTTCACGCTTGATGTAAATGATTCAACATCAAAACTGTTGATGACTTTTATTTATTTTTGCTGCTCTTTCAAGTAACTAATCATTTCATAACTGCAAATGTGCCAGCCCTTGCTTATAGGTGACACAAAACATTTACTTCAGTGGACTTTGATTCCTGTATTTCAGCATGTACGCGTTTTTTAGAACCTCCTGAACACAGGCTATTCCTTAGCAGAACCAGCGTTAAAGTGAAACCCTTTACATACGTCTGGCGTCTTTACGGGCACATTCTTCTACACATCTGTCTGAGTGAGTGCTGAGATGCTGACTTCCCAGCAGACGGATCCAGCTCCATCACATATGTGCAAGTAAGCAGCATATGAGCAGCAACAACTAAATCTACTCAAAACACAACAAGCATTCACATTTAGAGGCACTTTTAATAATATAGTATAACCTCCAGTGTGGTTCTTTTATTGTTGTTTATTTCTTCTCTGTCAGAACCGTCTGGAGCAGGTCTTAACCACAGACCTTATTTAAGGCATTTTACCTTCAACTCCATTCAAATCCTAATTGCTCTTCTTCCAATGGGACCCGTAGCTTATAGCTGGGTTTTAGGACTCCAAATCAGACCACTCTATTAGCAAACATGGCCAGCGTCTTGCATAATGGACCAGGAGCGGGGTGTATAATCAGTCTAACTGGCTCTGTGTGGATTTAATAACATCACAGAACAGTCATGTCACGAACAGCTAATTAAATGCTGTTATCAACATGCTGCCTCATATACGGAGCTTCTGATGTGGTGTTTAACAGCCATGCCTTGGGGTTAGAAAGAGGAGGTGCTGCTGTAGCTGGGTGTGTGCTGCTGGGGGAGGGGGTCCACCCGTTGACACCATCATCAAGCGCCGAAGCAGGTGTGCAGCCCGGCACCATTTGATCTTGCTGCAGACTTGGTGAGAGGAAGTGCTCAGGAACTGTGAGAGGTTCTGAGATTCATGAGCCTCTGGTTGCTCCTCAGGTAAAGCTGATTCATCCCACTGCATCCAGTGATCTTCAGCACTGCATCATGCATCTGTTGGATTCACCCTCTGAACCCCAAAGTTTTCTGCTCCTGTCACATTTGAATCACTGGAGGCTACTTGTTTTTTACTGCGATATAAAGTCTTGCTGTAGACCACCAGGACTAAAGGTGGAGAGAACTCTACAATGTGTGCTGTGACACAGTTATGATGCCAAAAATAGTTTTAAAAAACCATGAAAGTTTAATTAATTACTTCTTTTTTTTAAATTAAAAAACCTAGACTCAACATCTACAACATGGGCGCTTTACACTATGTAGATATTTTACTACTTACATACTTAATTTTAATAAAAAACTAAATTTGTAAATGAGACATGAAGAACACAGTTTTGGGTTTCGATGTGGTTCTTTTTCCTCATCGAACTGCTTGCCACACAGGAGTAGTTAAAGGACCATCAAAAAGTTGAAAATTGTTTCTGGAGCTTTCTCAAGGCTATGGATGGGTACCAGGCCCGGCATAAAACAAGACTGAATGTTCATCAGATGGAGAAATGTCTGCCTGCAGCTCGTAGTTCCTCCCTCACTAACCAGGTCTGCTGGCAGCCGCACACACCGTTAATCACACGATATGAACACAGGCTGCTGGTTAGAAGGACGGATTCTCCAGCGTTTGTTTCACTGTGGCTGAGTTCATAAATTCTGTCTGAAACTCATCATCTGAGCGGTCCATCAGAATTTCAGCTTCACTGTCAGAGCAGTAGGTGGCTCGGTGGTTAGCACCGTCGCCTCACAGCTAGAAGGTCGCTGGTTCGCGTTCCCCGGTGAGGACACCCGGGATCTTTCTGCGTGGAGTCTCCATGTTCTCTCCGTGCAGCGTGGGTTCTCTCCGGGTTCTCCGACTTCCTCCCACAGTCCAGAAACATGTTGAGGTTAATTGGTGATTGTAAATTGTCCGTAGGTGTGAATGTGAGTGTGCTTGTTGTCTGTCTCTAAGTGTAGCCCTGTGATAGACTGGTTACCTGTCCAGGTGAACCTGCCTTCACCCTGAGTCAGCTGGGATAGACTCCAGCCCCCCAGTGAGGATGAAGGTGTAGAGATGATGGATGGATGGATGTCAGAGCACAGAGCAGCAGGATTTAGTGATGTGGAGGCTGCAGACAAACTGTCAGACTTTATATTCACTGCTCCTCTGACTGATGCTGGTGTTGGTGATAGAAGAAGTACTTGAACTGTTTTCTTCACTAAACTATTAAAAATATTATACTCTGGAGGTTTTATCAGGACAACATGATGACATTTACTAAAACCTGTTCAAGGTGGAGCTTTAAGTTCAGACAGAATGTTGGACAGTTTAATCAAACACATCATGTCTCATGTTGTGAGTCAGATGCTGTCCACGGCGCTCTGATCATCCATCAACAGAAATATAGTTTATATACAGTATGAGGAAGTAAAGCATTCTTTATTCTGTTCTTCAGCTGTTTAGGTTTTTCTCGCTGTATCTGTTGTGACTCTCCTCTAGCCTCATATTTTCACCACTTTCAGATACAGATTGCTTTCTTTTTATGGAAAAGAGTCCGTATAAAAAAATAAAAGCAGGATGAGGTGTAAAAACAGAATAAAGACGATGAATGGACTGGATCTCACCCTGATCTTCAGTAACTACCGGGGATGAAGAAAGCTGCGTTGCTGGAACACCAAACGGATCCTTAAAAGTGAACGTTACCAGCACAGGAAAAATCCAGGGCTTGCCTCAGGCCGCAGTGTGTTACAGGCCCGCGGGCAAACCACAGCCTTATTTACCATCCATTAGCTTCCCAACATTAACCAGTCAGCAGCAGACGCACCAGGAATAGCAGCAATCCACTTGTTTCTGTTGGCGAGGCGTCCAGCCGTGTTCTACCCGGAGTATTCAGCACCTGGGTTTGCACTGAGGGCCACGTTGCTCATGTCGCTCTTTTTTAGATTGGAGATATCAGTAATACTGTCAGGCCTGACTGCTCTGTGGTGGACAGCTGGACGCCTACTGGTTAGTAGTGTTTCTCTGCTGTTCCTCCCTCAGTTTGCTGGAGGCAGCACGTCAACAACCTCCTCACGTAAACAAAGGAAGAGACGATAATAAGAACCCTGAAATGGAAGGAAATGCTTTCTATCAGACACACTTCTCCTGTAAATAACTATGGGAAATGAAAACTGAGTGTTTGAGGTAATCTACCTTTCTTCACATGGCGCATCCTGTCATGTGGCTAGTGTAAATTAAACACTATATTGACTACATTTCCCATAATCCCCAGCCACTGGCCCTGTTCAGCTTACTGCGGGATGGGAATGAGGGCGTCGCTGCAGCATCTGCTCTACACACATTCAACTATTTATAATTATTCATTTATTACGACGGAAGGCAGAAGAGGGCGGCCGAGTTGTGTGTTTGTGCACATGTTGGCTGAGGGCATTACCCCAGAGATCTCAAAACACACACACACACACACACACACACACACAGAGCCAGCGAGCCCCGGTGCCCCAGTATTTTTGGGCTTTTTTCCAGTTTTACGTCATCAGCTCCCCCCATCCGACCAGCGCTCTGAGCACCCAACAATGGCCACCTATGTTCCCACAGGGAGAGCAGGGATGCCACTCTGACCCTGCTCTCCACACACACACACACACACACACACACACACACAGCAGCCTGGCTGGCATGACAAGTGCCACAAAACTTGTGTTTATCTGTCTGCATGTGTTCGTGGGTGCACCCAGTCTGCAGCCAGTGGGAAACTCTCTCCGTATGACGTAACAGCAAATGAGGAAAACAGAGAAATGGTTTCAAACACCTCCCTCCCCTCCACATCTTTCACAAGGTGAGGTTTTTTTTTATAGACCAGCCACAACAAAGAACAGACAGACAACAACGCCATTGTGACCACTGCTGGTTTCGTTGGAGTGGTCGGGAGCAGATGCTTCAGTTCTCTGTTACGCTCACGTCTTTGACTCGAGAGCAGAAATAAAGCAAAGTGAAAGGGGAGCTGTCAGGCTGAGAAAGAGGAGAAGTGGAATCCAGGGCAGGCGAGCTCTGCTGCAGCCATCTGGTTAAAGCATTCTGTGAGTTGAGGACTTGGGTTACATCCCTAAGTGTCCACAGGGGGGACAACAGAGAAATTACAATCCATCTATCTCCCAAAACAGAAACAGACAGGCTGCAGTGAAGAGCAGCCAGCATGTACAAAGAACACTAAAGTCACTAGAAGTATTGCATGATTCTTGGGGATTCTTTTGCTTGCAGCCCTCGGGGGAGGCACCAGGTCAAACACCTGTCACAAATCAGCAGGGGAGGACGGTGTCGTACTCAAGGACACTCCAGCATGGTGTATGCCTGTTGACAGAAAGAATTAAATCTTGGAAGATCCTCCTAAAACCTATTGCCTCTGTCCAAGTCGTCACGCCACAACCACCGAGTATTTCAGCACAACAAGGAGCTGACAGTGATGACAGGCGCTGATAGAACATGAGGACGTCTGCTGTATAAAACCTCTATTAGCGGTCACTCACAGTGTCAGAGGGGGTTTGGCCACAACATTTCTTACAGACACAACTGTGATCCATCCAACCAACCAGTGTCCAACAGAGAAACTTAAACTAGAAGGTGCTGACTCTCAAATTAAATTCAGCTCCTTATGTCATTTCAGCCTGATATTAGTTTAGGATGTTAGGATGCTCTTTTTTCTCTCTCATTGAACTGATCTGAAATTTACTGAAATAATCAACTTTTTGAGGTAGTATCCCAAAGAAAACCTGACTGGCCTAAAAATACACCTGCACAACATGAGAAACATTCACGTCTCAACTCAATTTTATCTGTTCTCAGAGCTCTCACTCATTAGATCTACATATAAACTTCAGTTTCTCACTGATGTTCACAAATCTCACAAAGCAGTGAAGGAGTCTCTGCCTGTGTGTGTCTGTTCAACAGCCATACATCATGTCAGCCTTTATAGCCACAGATTAAGACTCCTATCTTTGCTGCTGCCTGCATGTCTCTGACAGCGGCCACTGCACTTATTATCTAAGCTGTCTACGTAACTTTGTGGTTCCTTCCGTGCACATCTGCTATGATGGAGTTAATTTTCATCAGAAAGATTTTGTGAACATTTCATGGGGTGACCTGGTTAGCATCATCCCCTCCCAGCAAAAAGGGCTCCACGTCTTGTTCTCCATTCACAAGCGTGTCAGCGTATTTATGCAGCCTATGAAACCGAGATGTATCGGGACAGTTGTCATGCATTGTTAATAGCACTCAAGGTGCTGCAATAAAATAGCACAGTAATACAAGCACAGCTCCCTGAGGATGAACATGTACCACCTGAGGTGGTTTCAAGGTGTAAAGCAGTCAAAATAATAAACTCTACTCAGCCTATGATATAACCAAAGAAGAGCTGCCCTTCACTGACTTGAAACCTCACATCATGGCCCGGAACAGGCTAAATGCACAAAACCTGTATCTGTACCTTTACTCCTGTCAACGATCATCACATCATGCAGTTTGTACGGAAACAAAGAAAAGATCTAACATTTAAAATGTATGATGTGGCACCAAGAGATGTCCTGGACAACTTTGGCTGCACCTAAATGGAGAAGTTAGGTGAACCAATCAACCAGTTTAAAAGGTTAGTCAGGAGCCCTGAAGCGATGCTCAGACTTCTCAACCAAAAGCCCAAAATACAGAGAGTACTGTGACATGTGTGGGTGAAGGGAAGGAGAGAAGAGGATGGGACAACTGAGAGACTGAAATCCACATCCATGTCCAAGTGATTAGCTGTGAAGCTATGCCCATTAGGCAAATGATGATTATTGGCTGCTCATTATTAGACTATTACAGCATCATTAAAATGACATTAGTGTCCCATTTTATGCTGAGTGCAGTCAGACACAAACACATCGGCACCACACGAGAAAATTCTGCCCAACAGATTGACTTGATCCAAGAAAACAGCATTAAACACACATGCTCACACAATCAGAGAGGCAGAAGGGGGGGAGAAAGGAATGCAGGTGCAGGCCGACACAGGATCGGCTTCAGACGTGTACGAACTCGCCTCGTCTCTTTTCCGTGTAGGCCTCTGCCTCTGAGAGCTGCACCATTCCTACCTGACATCTCCACTCTTTGCTTGGGTGTGCCTTTCATTCTCTATTCTCCTATGACACACACACACACACACACACACACACACACACACACACACACACACAGCTTTGAAGTCTGTGCAGAACATCGCTTTCTCGCTTCGCTGTGAACCGAGGAAGAGGTTCTGGGAAAATGCCAGAGAAGTCCCATGTCGGAAGTCACCCATGCTGGGAGTGGGAGTGTGTGTGTGTGTGTGTGTGTGTGTGTGTGTGTGTGTGTGTGTGTGTGTGTGTGTGTGTCTCAGGAGGTCAGTCATTATGGGTGAATGGGCAGGATGGGACTAGAGCTGTCACGTGGAGGGGCTCAAGTTGCATACACAATCCCACACAGAGTCCCACACACATACCATCAAATCGGTGGGTGTCCCAGTACCCGGCACTGTGTGGGATCTGCGCAGTGCACTGGTACAGAGGCATGCAGCATTTTACACACATGCATGCACACAAGCACACAGGCAGCCATGTCGCTGGTGTGACTGCATGCTCAGAAAGCTGCTGCTTTTAGTGACAACTGACGGTGATGATTTTGTAATGAGAGAAAGGAAAGGGCCAGACATAACCAGTGGATAGACATGTTGTCTAGATGTTCCATCCACGTCCTAAACTGCTCTTCCCCAGAAGAAACACATACAAGGTGGAGAGAACTGGGATCACAGAGAGATCTGGGTTTGGACATCCATCATCTCTCCACCTTAAGTGTAGACAGCGTCTGACTCACAACATGAGACATGATGTGTTTTATTAAACTGTCCAACATTCTGTCTGAACTTAAAGCTCCACCTTGAACAGGTATTAGTAAATGTCAGCACGTTGTCCTGATAAAACCTCCAGAGTATAAAATAAAAGCAGGACTTCTCTCACTCCATCCATCCATCATCTCTACACCTTCATCTTCACTGGGGGGCTGGAGTCTATCCCAGCTGACTCAGGGTGAAGGCAGGTTCACCTGGACAGGTAACCAGTCTATCACAGGGCTACACTTAGAGACAGACAACCAAGCACACTCACATTCACACCTACGGACAATTTACAATCACCAATTAACCTCAGCATGTTTGTGGACTGTGGGAGGAAGTCGGAGAACCCGGAGAGAACCCACGCTGCACGGGGAGAACATGGAGACTCCACGCAGAAAGATCCCGCGTGTCCTCACCGGGACGCGAACTTTCTAGCTGTGAGACGACAATGCTAACCACTGCAGCCCTTGGTTTGGACATACACAGCTCAACAATCTCTTGTTGATTTTACTGATTATATTCATATATATATATATAGATTTATATTTGAATGAGTTTGTCTGTTCAGCAACATTTGCAAAATAAAAATAGACCAGAATTGTCCCATGTACACGTGGTCCTATCAGCTCCTTCATCATATGTTTGAAGGAAGGTAACAGATCCTCCTGAAATATAGGCTGTCAGTGATCAAAGAGATGTGGAATAAATAGACTATTTGATTTATTACAAATAGACGTATAACATAAAAATGGGCGTAGAAAGGGTACACATTCTGAAATAATGTAAACTACAGGGGAAACATTTTAAGACTGTTGACATGGTAAAACCTAATTTAGTATAATTTCTAATAAATACCTAGAATTCCATCCTAACATACACAATGTTTGTTGAGGAGTTTCCTTGACGATGCAAAAAGCTGAGATCTATTCAAACCCAACAAAATGTACTGTTTCTCTTGAAAGGACAGATTAAACCAGGGGTGTCCAATCCTGGTCCTCGAGGGCTGCAATCCTGCATATTTTAGATGTTTTTCTCTTCCAATGCACCTGATTCAAATGATCAGATCATCATCAAGCTCTGCAGAAGCCTGATAACGATCCTGATCATTTGAATCAGGTGTGTTGGAAGAGGGACACATCTACAACATGCAGGACTCTGGCCCTCCAGGACCAGGATTGGACACCCCTGGTTTAAATGGTGTATTTCTTTCCTGAACCAAAGAAATGACCCTTAAATATCAATTATTTCCCAGTAAGCAACTGGAAAACTACGGAACACCTGACATCCCGTCCAGTGCACCGGCTCTCCTTGTTGGAGCAGCAGAGGCCTGGAAGTAGGATCGCTGGAATGCCTCCCTCAGATGGCACGTCTTTAATCTCATTATCTGGAGGACATGAAATCTGCATTCCAGCCTTCTCTCACACACACACACACACTCACACACACACACACACACACACACACCGACTGCTCAGTGCTCCTGTTTCACGTCGGATCGAGCCCACAGTGTGTGACATGGCGGCAAAGGCCCTCCGACTTTGTGGTGCTGGAACGGCAATAAACAAACATGCACACAAACACACACACCCACACACACACCAAACCCAGAGTCCAACAATGTAGAATGCACAGCTACAAGAAGAAACCCTGTGTGGACAACTGAGGAAGCTCCTTTGAAAGCTTCCTCCTCAAAAACACGGTATGACGGACAAGATGTGCGCTGAGTGACAACAGGACCTCCCACTTTACTCGGGACTGTGATGAGGCGTGACCACTACTGACAGGTGTTTTGTCCCGCTCAGAGTGGCGTGATGTGGCCATTGTGATGGCCACTGCCAATGAAAGGCCTGCAGAAATCTCACACCAGACAGGGAGATGAGCTTGGCATGGTGCAGCAAACATGGTCGTTTTTTGCTTTTTACAAGCCAGAGCTGACAGAAAACTCTGCATCAGTCCATCAGTGAGCCAGTGTGGCGATGCAGGGCTTCAACAGCACTGAACGGAGCTGCAACACATTCAAGCCAAACAACACAGTTTTTGTACTTCTTAGGTTTTCAGGTGTGTTTACTCTGAAAAGCTGATTCAGTTCACAAGGCCGGTCTGGAATTTAATCAGCAGAAATCTTCCCTGAGCCAAAAAAGACGGCATTAAAATCCTATTACGATGCACAAAGCCTCCACTGTTTCTCAGCAATGCACTGTAAGGTACTTAAATGCTAATGCTAACTAATGCTAACTCGCACCGGCGCTCCACTCAATCAAAGGCCCAAAATCTTTTAAGTCAAACGGCTGCAGGCACAGACGAGTTCTGCATGTTTTCAGAATTTGCTTTGGCTTCCATTCACACGAGACCAGCATCTGTAGTCAACAACAACACAGCTTTGCAAACAAACTCTCAAAAGTAGGTGCAAAGTTGTAAAAGGAAAAAAAAAAACCTGATTAACACGCTGACCTCCAACTTGTCGGCTTCACGCCTGAATGAGCACCCGGTCAAGACCTCATGTTACTGTTGGTATCTAGCAGCTGATTATCGTCACAAATAGACAGATGTTTCAGTGTTTAGGAATCATTAATAAACTGTTAGTAGTTATTTGGTCTTTTGTGTGTCACTGCTATACTATTATTATTATTATAAATCACTTGATGCACTGTCCGATGCATGACAAATAATTTGTTAATATTAGTGGTTAACCGCCGAACCTTGTTGAAATGCCATTATTTATTTATGTTTGATAAAGTTTAACAGTTATCCTTCAGTGCTAATCAGCTGTTGCCTGTGACATGGGACCAGTTAGACGCTGCTGCTGGCAGGACATTGCTCAACATAACAGAGTCGTGTCTATACATAGCCACAAGTGACCGTGTCAGAGCCAAAATAGTACATTTTTATATTAATTTTCTACCAGGAATAAATTTTAAATTGAAGGATAATTAAGAAATGCTGAGATCTGATAATTGGTCGAGCTGATAATCAGATTTATGAAACCAGAAAAGCTACACATTTCATTTTCAAAGGGCTTATGATATATGAATGTTTGCTGACACACTTTGACAGAAGGAACCGGCTCTAAGTCGCATCTGACCTTCAGGCGTTCTATCACAGCTTAGTCAGAAGTGGACATTTCGGTATTTCACAGCAGCTTCAAATACGTCACAGGACATCAGCTCAGGCCCTCCGGCTCTCTGCAGCCACTTTGTGGGAGCTGCTGGAGCTAAAGGAAGAGGGAGGCATGACTGGGACTGCTTTAACAGGAAGGGAAGGGCCCTGAGCGGGAACACATGAAAGGACAACTCAGTCATCTGGGAGCTTTAATGACAGACCGAGCAGCCTTGTTGTGACTGAAGAGCTCTTTTAATATGCATGACAAAAGATCCCTCTGGGACCCTCTGAAGTAACACAAGCAAATCCCCTGACAAACTCTCTTGTTTCTGCCTCTGCATCCTCACTGGTGGTCAAGGCTCCATCAAAGCACAAAGGCAAAACCCTCTGCTTTTGATGGCGCATCCAGTGTGCTCGAGCTCTGCACTCTTTATGCACAGTGAGCTCAGAACCAAACGGGCCACACAGTTCAGGTGCCGGCCTGCTGAAATGGGCCCTGAGGCTTTTACTCACCGCTATCTCCCTTACTTAAAGTGTATAGAGCTCTTCACTCCTCTTTGGACGTCCTTGTCGGTTCTCGTAAACGCCACAGAGCCCAGACTGTCTCCCTGTGAAGAGCACTGAGCTCACACAGAACAGGACAGAGAGCCCTCGTTTGGCTCTTGAAACGATAAAACCAGCATCTAAAAAAACAACACAGTCTAACCACTGTCTTGCAGAAACATTAATAATTCAACAAAGCCCCAGTTCCCCACCAAAAACACCATAAGCTGGATCGTGTCCTATGCAGAACCACGGCACAGTCAGACGAGATGATGGGACGTGACAGTGACACGTATTAAAGGTCTACGTGGTGGCTTTTTGACAAACCAGGTACAAACGATTACACAGTGAAACTCAAGCACATTAACCACATTTGACATTTGCTTCCGAAAAATTCCCTGTTCGGGTCGGGTGGTCCTTTGAGGCATGATGAGGCGTGGGTGGGTGTTAGCAGATGTGATTTGGGAGGAAAAAAAAAAAAAAGACCAGGGCCATTATGAGAGACAGAGAGAGAGAGAGATTAAAGCAAAGGGAGTGGTCTTACCTGGTTGGGCGTTGGCAGGACAAAAGAGGAGGCAGCACATGAAAGAGAAAGAAAAAAAACATGAGACTTTGTTTGCCAGCTTTAAGCCACATATAGCACATTTGTAGAGGGTACAATCACTGCGCTGATAAAGCACCGTCTAGACAGAGCTACCTATGGGTTTAGTATTTCCATAATGGACACTTGCAGCGAAGGTTTTTCCATTATTCTCCCACCGTGGAGCACTTTGAGCGAAGACACATAATATCATCAATCACCTTCAATTATGGAGGTACAGATCTATACCTGCATTCAGACGGGTCATGCAAGCATCTACCTGACTGGAGCGAAACAAAACAGCATCAGGCCTCTGACTTGGACATTGTAACTGAATAAGTATTGATTTTCTCCGCACAAGACGGCCGGTTTTAGCTGATGCTGGATTTGTTCAGTGTCTCCTAAGGTTGTCAGGTTATTTATGGCAAATGTCATATCAGGGCAGCAAGAAAGGAGCAGAAACGAAGGCAGTCATGCAACTCAATGCCTCAATTTTTTAACCCTCTACAGCCCAAATTCCCTCAGGCAGTTAGTACGGCATATGTTATTGAATAGCATAGTCAAAATGAAAACACGATGAATCCTTTGATTGTCATCTTCCTGACAGTCTTTGAACTACTCATGTGTGACGTGGCATTTATTTGGAAAAAAGATTGTAATATTGACATTTTATCAAAACGACCTGATTCTGCATGTCTCATTTAAAAAAAACTAACCACAAATAAATCATTTGCTCGAAACACCAAAAAAAACAACAAAATTCTGCGCAACCGTGAGCCTTAAGATGAACAATCACAAGACAAAACGGATGATTTTCCAGCTCAGCAGGGCTCAACTGCAAGCTGCCTTTACACAGAGAAGATAGGAGTTAAGTACGGAGACAAATTAAAGATGCAAATAGTAAAACATCTATAATATGTAGAGCCAGATTTATGGTATTATTCCTTATTTGTTCCACACAGAATATATTTTTGAGCTCTCTCTCCTGCTATATGGTTGTGCTGTTTCCACAGAGGTGCAGCAGGACCTCCTACAGCAGTGGAAGATGACTGGCAGTGACTACTAATGCGACGGGAGCAAAGAAGCTCCCAGCTCAGGGTTCAAGAGGTTAACATTTCCATGTTTCTACCATTGACATACAGCGGCCTGGAAGGTCTTCCATCCGTTGATGAGGTATGCTCTGAAAAATCTATCGTGTGTTTTTGTTGTTTGTATTTACTAGAGTAGGTCCAGAACACATTATCATGCAGTACACATGAGAGATTAACAACCCATGTTTATGTATCGTCAGGTTTTAACATGGTTCTCATGCACTGTTCTTTCTAATATTCAAAGCAAGCATGGGCAACCTCTAAAAAATCTAAGGTCTTGATTTGTCAAAAATGACTCGTCTTATAAATAATCAATCAATCAATCAATCAAATTTTATTTGTATAGCACTTTTCATGTGCAACAACAACAACGCAAAGTGCTTTACAACATTTAAAACCAACAAAGCATTTAAAAACTATTACAACATTTAAAAACATTACAACATTTAAAAAAATAAAGTCAACCCGTCCCTCCCACCCTCCATGCATACACATACACATACAACAAATGCAGTCGCACACACACAGACGCACACACTCACCACAAGACTAAAAGAGGCATGGCATGGCACTGAGGGATTGTGGGAAACGCTACCATTGGGGCCATCCACACCAGGAGGAGTTGCAGACCATGACTACTGGGGGCGCCAAGCTCAAACTTGACTCGATTATGTGCCATCAAGTCACCTCCAGGAGAGAATGAATATTTACGGGGATTCATCACAACTACAGTCTACAGTAAATATCCCAGACAGATGATCAGTTAGTGAAAGTATGTGTTCCCCCGTATCTCCCACTGGACAGGAAAACTATTAACTACACTTCAGAGAAACTCCGTCTCCATCCTTTCTTCCTCCATCCTTCAGCTCTGTGACGTGTGCTGAAATATTTACAGGCTGAGGATCAGCTGAGCAACAGGCTCCACTTGGCACCGCACAGTGGTCACCTTCCCATGTCATCCATATTTCAGAAAGGCAGCGCAGAGGAGGGCTCGCTGATCCAGAATATGAATGAACGTCATAAACACCAAAGTGATCTGATAAGACTTCAAAGCAAAGGGCGGAAGAAGAATGCAAAAGCCATGTTTGGAGATCTCATTGTCTAATTAAGATTTGGTTTAAATCCACTTCTAAGCCCTGGTTTTACCTTGTTTGGTGATGCAGTGTCAAAGTACAGTACGTCTGCTGTAGAGCTTAATCTGGGGCATGATACATCGGTACTGACTGGTGCTGAGCATGGACCCAACGACAAATCACGCACTTTGCAGAAAAGCTGTGACGTGTGATCCAAATTGCACAAAAATTGTTCCCTGGCCAGAACAAGGAAGAGCTTCACATCTCCATGAAAACACTCACAAGATAATGATGGAAGGAAGGGCTGGAAAGAAGAAAGAGGGAGACGAGAGATTATGAGAGAAGCTCTTAGTTTATCACACAAGCCTGGTGCCTTGATGAAGCGATACCCGGCACAAGGAAAAGAGCTCTAGACAAAACAAGACTCCTCTCGTTGCCACTCTCTCTTCCAGTCAGGAGTGACATCCATTCCTGTTCACTGCATGTAGAGAGCAGCGGGTGAACCCAGCAGATTAAGAAGAGGTAAAGTGGTCTGTAAAGTAACTGGGACACGTCTGTTGGAGTGTAGCTGGTAGAAGAAGACAGGGACAGGCACCAGGATCACACTATTAGGCTTGTACGGCATCAACTGGAGCATGTATGTCAAACTCAAGGCACGCGAGAGGTGCATGTTTCCTAATCTGATAAATGAGTGGGATTTACCTGATATAAGGGCTAAGTTATGCAAAAACAGCTTTTCATCAGCTGCATGGTGGATTAATAGCTGCGGCAGTGCTGATCCAACAACATAAGGGGGAAAATGATGAGTTTGACACCCCTGAACTCGAGACTCTGGAGATGAACGCCATGAGAATCAGCTGTTTTCAGTGTACAGAGACACCTCAGCCTCAGACACTTTTCTAATTGTAAAGTGCAACCTACTGCAAAACAAACAGCCCAGCTTCTGAGACGTACATGCAGGCTTTCTATCCACACAGTCTGGCTTTTAGCTGCAAAACTTTGAAGTGGCAGCACAGTGTTGTTTCACTCACACAACAGCTCGTATGAGTCAGAGCGCCGCTTCCAGGGGGCTGGCTTTACTGTTAGGATGCATCATCCCCCCCTCCAGGCCTGTCCCACCGTGACGCAGCTCGACTCAGCGAACACAAGCTGAATATACAGCATCCCCGTTTTAGCAGCAAATCCATATATTTAAAAAAAGTAAAGTAATGGCCCATACAGCGCTGGGGAAACTGCCAAGAACAGCCCCTTAAGTTCAGCGGCACTAAGACTAATCAGGTTCCCAAGCAATCTTCATTATACAGAGAGCACTCAGCTTTATTGAGATTCAGGGAGAGGGAGGTTTCTAGCGTCCAAAAAGGATTTATTGATTGCACTTAATGCAATAAGCATGCAGGATCCAATGCAACAATTTCATTACATTTTTCTTTACAGCCATGCTGCGGCTGCTTGGCCGTGGATCAGGATCAGGCACGCTGGCAACTTCTGCAGAAAAATCTCGGCGTAAGGACGCCAGGACAAGCTGACACACATAAAGCAGAAGGATGCTGATGTCGTTTCTGCAGTGACATTGTGAGTTTGCATGTGAAAAAATTAACTCAAAAACATAATGATGCAACTGTTTTTGTAGCTTGATGCAAGAATATAACTCACACAGTTGGAATCTTCCATCTACAGGTAAACGTGGCCAAACCTGACATCAGAACACCTTATTTCGCTGTTCGAAGTCATTTCAAAACACCTGTCTTGAGTTTCTGTGCTCAGCCTCCCAGCTCGTGTCTACTGTAGCCTGCATGTGCAGCGTTTAGGGAACATCAGGAAATGGTGGTGTCGATCAAAAAGCAGATGTTCAGCAGGTAAGGAGTTTGGGCTTCTTCCAGCCAGCAGCAGCTGTGTTTCATTTAGTTTGCTTCCCTTTCCCGCCTTGTCGGTTTATCTACAGCTAATTCTTGGCTCACTCTCAAAGTGAAAAAGTGAAGTTGACTTCGTGTTTGAACAATAGATCTGAAAGACGGTGTACAGAAAACTCCATCATCCTCCATTTATTGAAAAGAGATGCAGTAATTTGTCCTTGAGGACAAGACTCAGACGACGATAACGGAGACCCTCGAGCACGACAGGTTCAGGTGCTTTGCTGAAACGTCCGCTGACAAAGGGAAACGCAGACGCCCATTTCTGATCCAGTCACACAAAGCTGCTGGCGCGGCTGCTCGAGTTGCATTTGCCTTCTTTTTCACATTTAAATCATCTCTATTCCTGCTCAAGGCCAGCTGGCTGCCTGCCCTCTGCAAACTGGGATAAAGGGAGATAAATAAACAAATCTGGAGAAGAGGGGGTGAAAAGGAGGCGCAGGCCCTGGGTTCTGGACTGCTGACAGCCGGCCATGTGTTCCAGCTGTTTGGTCTTCCTCCTATACCACCCCCGATGTGAACCGCTAGCCAGACGACCCACACTGACACTTCTGTCAACTCTTCTTCCAGGCCTCCAGCCCCCGTCCACAAACCTCGCTAGTCCCCTCGCTGACCCTCAGCTCATTGGGTCAGGGTAATAAATACTGTGTGCTGCTCTCCGGAGGCACGTTGACTCCAATTCACCCCCTGACACCTGTGCAAAGACTGAGGAGGCGCATGATGCTGCTGTTGAAACAGCAGAGACTTGAGCAAATGAAGAAAATTGGCTTGACAAAGAGATAAAGTACAGTAAATCACTTTTGCCCCCCCTTTTTAAAAAAAGACTTAAGTGTCCTTGTGAGTTACTTCACGTCTCCTGGTCTATAATTCTCCAGCTGAATCATGTAAAGTTTGTAAGAATTAAGAGCTTTTCCAAAAATCCTGTCGCAAGGGAGAATATGGTTTTATGGTACAATAACTCAATGGGTCTTAAGATCACGGCTACAGGAGGGGAAGAGGAAAATGATGTATGTGTTTCAACCTTTAAATTCAGGAAGTCAAAAATCCAAACAATTACTGGGGCTTTTTTCTAGTGGCCTGTAATTAAATTAGGCTGACAAACAGGAGCTCCCACAGGGCTTTGCAGCGAGTTCTCAGCGCGGATTACTGTTGGATGCAAATTCTAACACAGACTCAAACAAACCTTGCATTAAAATGTACAGAGCTAAAATAGTGCACGCTGGTGTTGATTAGGAGCACGTTAAACTTTATTTCCAAAAGCATTCAGCCTCATTCCTGATGTTGGAATCTCTGTGACGATGACAAAGCCAGGAGTAAGTCCGACTGGGACTCAGAAACCCGAGACAGAACTCCAAAACAAACCGGCTCCGGTCCAAGCTTTTGCATTGACTGCACTGTTGCTCTCAAACACTGCACCTTTTGGCACCAAATAATACCACATTTCGAGCATTTTTTTCAGAAATTTCTTAACGCATTATACAAACGATTGCAAACAGAAACAGGTGGAGATGAATGCTTTGTTCTTTTTCATCAGGACAGTCGGGGACTTAAAGTTCCCACTCAAGCATCACTTTGGTTTACCGCTGCCTGGTGGCCCTGGATCAGGTTCTTGGAGATATTAGGCTTTTTTAATAGTTACTTCATAGCATTGATGATCAGACAGCAAAAGCCCCGTTCCCAGCCACGCGTTGTTCACACTCTGCAATCAACGTAATGTTTTTCTCCGTGTTTCTCACAGTTTGAGAATTTGCTGGTGCTTGTCGCTGCTGTATTGTCTCACATTATGGAGTTAGAGTGTCTCTGGTCTCCCCACGCAGCTGCTACAGGTGTTTGGTCGAAGCTGTGTTCGTTTGAAATGAGTGAAATGAGTTCGTGCCAATGTAAAACTGCTATTTTTCTGGCACAGAGACACACACTGAGCTGCTAATTCACCAGCGCAGTCAAAGGAAATCTTTACTTGCACCGGACAGATATTCGGTCACACCCTGAAAAAGCCCATAAAAACATCCACCATGCAGCTCATCGTGCTCTTAAACATGCAGAAACTTTATGAAGCGTACTGCAAAGGAAGGCCATGCAATATTCATTCTAGCCGCCGTCGTCGTCGTCTACGGTGCCGTCCTTCATTTCCTCCTGTGGCTTCGCTGCACTTAGCTGCTCTCGTATTCATCAGGCCTGATTGGGCTGCCAGGAGCACACTGACCTGTACTTGACACTCTCTCAAGACATATGTGCTGAGCGAAATGAATGGACGGATGGTGGGTCGGTGCTACTGAGATGGATGGACTCGATTCCTTTGGACACTGAGCACATGTACTGAGGGTTAGCTCTCTTCTCTCCCTGGTTACTGCTGTGGTGGTTTTTGTTTGAGTTATGAATGAATGCAATCAGCTCTGGATCATGTCACAGTGAGCCAGGTTTATCTCACACCTGATGTGAGATGTTGTCAGTTACAAATCACAGCCATATTGGTTTTGCATTGCTCCCACGATCAAGGACCTGAAGGACCCCTTTCAGAGGGACTGGAGTAAAACATGAGACAAAATAATGACTCATCATAAGTGACACTGAGAGACGTTTAATGTTCGAAAAAAGGAAGAAGAACACAGATTGCGGCTGCCGTTCTGAGAGATTTTGCTTGTTATGGGATAATAATCGGATTACAACTAAATCGAGAAATGTTGATGACTTTCAAGAGTTGCTCAGTTAAAAGTTGCCTTGACAACGAGCTACGTTGCTTTGAGGGAACTGAACCACCAACTGGAGCGAAATTTGACAATAGAGGATTAAAAAGTGATGTATGACTAATACATGTTAAATAAATGTAAAGACGCAGACGCAGGAGAGAAATGGGAAACCCGGCCCTTCCTCTTCTTCACAGTGAACGCCATTCAACCCCAGACAATGAAGCAAAGCACAGCTTAGCCTACATTGCAGACAAGACGAGCAAACGCCGACAGTTGAGATAGAATCATGTAGTTTATTATATTTAGCTGAAGTAGTGGTGGAGCAGGATTCACTCTAAATTGGTTGTTTGATGAACAGCTGTACATTACTGGAGACTTAAGACCAAAGCTCAGCTGGAAACGTGTGCGTTAAGGTAAAATTAATCAAGAGGTCGTATTTTATTAACCTACTTATTAAGCAAATTCCCCTTAATTCCAATCCAATTAAACACATGCATTAACCCTCTGAAGCCCGAGCTGTTTCTGGCCTTTCTCTCTCTCTGCTACTGTCACTGCAGGTTCATTTTCACTGCAATCTAAAATAAAGTTAGAATTACATGAATCAGAAAAGAAAAGAAAGTTTGATTCCTTTAATTATTCATTTTACAAAAATGAAATTAAAAAAATGGAATAAGCAGGTAAAACATTTTCCCAGGTGTCCACAGATGTTGACAAAAGTACAGTTACATACTATAGATATTTAACTACTTGTATTTTAATTAGTTTTATGTTCTCACGTGGAGGATCACAGAGTTTTTTTCTTGTCTTGTGGTCAACGTTTGGGGTTTCTGGGGCGAACATTTATAAATCAGACGTGTACAATAAACTGATTTTGATTAAATATTCTAAATTTAGAGCTGATGTTGTTTTAGTAGCTCACAGGCCTCGGCAGTGTGTTTCTGTGGTAAAGGGTGTGACTTTAGCAGTTCTTTAAAGACAACATGCCGTCTGAGCTTCAGATAGTTAAGTTTATGTCAACGTCACGTCGGTAGAAATTCAGTACAAGTAGCAGATAGCAGTTCTCATTCCAACTGCAGACAAAACTTCAGAAAAAAAGTGTATATTCATGTCAAACAAGCAGCTAAAATGCTTCATTGACAGCTGCTGTATTTGTAGACAGTACAAAACATGCATCTTCAAAAGCAATCGGCCTTCTGTGCACTGACAAACGACTGCTTCCTCTCTGCCTCTGTAATGCAAAGTGACTGGGAGAGGACACTCCTGCAGCACATTGTCTGCTTCTATGTATTTTATGTGAAGCATTTAATTCGTCTGCATGTGTTCTCCCTGTGCGACAGTCGCTTCACTGTCCCAGTGTGACAGCTATGACTCAGTGTGTTTCTGCTTTACAGGCAAACTTGAAATGTTCCTTAAAGCTGCTTTCAGGGAAACAGTCTCGAGCTCTGAGCGCACGCAGCGATGCACAACAATAAAAAAATAAAACACAAATAAGGAGCTTGACATGCAGCATTTGGTCCATTTTACCATTTTCATCATGAGCTATATTTAAAGTACACCCAAGTCTCTAAATGTGTAACCTACACATGCTTAAATCTACTTTAAGTACAACAAGAAGGAAAATATCAAGAAATCTGTGATCAAAAAAAGTTCAAGTCCCACAAGTCTGCTGATGATTCCTGGAAGCTTGTGGATGCAAAGAAGTTCCCCAACATCTGCACAGGAGCCATGAAATGTGCTGCCCTGTTTGACTCAACATATCGTTGAATTTCATCAAGTCGAAGTTCCGAAGTTTCCGCCTCTCTGATGCCCACCTGGATGCCTGCATCAATGAGAACCTCTCAGGATACACACCAAATTACAAGGCCCCGGTCGGCAGCATGCGGCGTCAAACGTCTCATTAAAGGGAAGCATATGTACCCGGCAACCAAAAACAAATCAGGGGACTAGAAGTTGGAGATCCCTAGCCAAGGAAGCCAAATGGACGCGTGCAAAAACAATCAAACGTGGAGTGAAGGAGTCCCATAGAATAGAATAGAATAGAATAGAATAGAATAGAATAGAATAGAATAGAATAGAATGCTTTTTATTGTCATCACACACAGAGTACAACGAAATTAAAAGACAACGTCAGTGGTGCAAAATACAAGAATAAAAGACAAATAGGAAAATACAAATATATTTACAAAAGGAGCCAGTGACAGACACCAATACTGTCTGTCAAGCCGTTCATTTGAACCTCAGCACCAGAGGTCGTAATGTTGGTACCTGTGGCGCCTGTTTCTGCAGCTCTGTTCTGACACTTTCTCAAGCGTGTGTGTGTGTGTGTGTGTGTGTGTGTGACCTGTGGTTCACACTAACTACCAGCCCCAGGCACTCCCTGACCTGAGGCCCAAGCCTTCCCACTCTCCCACCACTTCAAGGCTGTCACCTTTGACCTGTGGCAGTGAGAACTTTCATGGCTCTGTGATCTTGCTTCTTGCTTGTTCTTTCCTTCCCAACTTCCTCTCTTTGGCACACACTTGGCCTGTATGTACAGTGTGAGTTTGAGAACGTGAGGACATTTCGGCTGGTCCTGCCTTTCTTACACCCTTTCAAAGGGCTGTTGGATTTAGGTTGACGTTAGGGGAAGACTCAATGTGAACTCAGTCCTAGTCCAGTTAGTAGGACCTTTTGATGTGCTGTGACCTGAGGATTTTTCCTGTCGACGGTGCCCAAACACTGCTCTGATTTCTCTAGACGTTTCTCTTGTGCTTGGCCCCTGTTCTCTGCACGGACAGGAAAAATCACACTGACATGGTGCTACAGCCCAATGTGTAACTAGCTGCTATATCATCTAATAAGTCACAGGCAACTTTTCAGAATCATACATCTGAGTCCTGTGTGTTTACTATGAGGGTCAATGCTGCCATTTATGCATCAGGCCGATGTGCGCCTACTGTACTACGAACAGAAACACACGTCTGCTTCGATTCCTTTGTCAGAGAGCGTTCTCACAAACATGTCTGTGTGTGAGTTAATGAAAAGTTTTCCCTCAAACTGCTCACACAAAAGGTCCAATTGACCAGACAAATGTGTATCTAACCTGCTGGCAATGATCTGCTGATAACAGATGAGAAAACTTTTTCCTTTCCTTCCTTAATACAACATGAACTTGGTCACCCGGCACTGTTGTGTTGTGGCATCACGCTGAATGTGAGGTCATGTGACCGACCCAAATTAGGTCAAGTTGGGACGGCAGCGTAGTCTGCCTTTGTCATAGAGTCTCTCACACACACACACACACATGCACGCAGTAACAGCTGTGCATTATTCAGAATACGTCTCCTTCCCCAGTACTCCCACCACAGAGTGTCTGATCAGAGCAGCCTCTGGAAACTAACAGTGAGATAAGAGGGTTCATCACAGAACTTCAACTGGAGTCACATTGAGAGGCTTGGATGACATTAGGCTTTACCCAATACAACTTTTAGTTCTTTTTAGCTGCTAAACTTGTCAAAACTTGGCTTCCAATCAAACCTTTTGTGGCGGAGAGCAGCGTGTTTTTGTGCATGGTTGTGATTTTACATCTACTTATAGACGTACAACCCTCATCCAAAAGCATTGTTCTTCTCGCCGTCGTCACGTCTTGAAGCACTGACGTTACCAGCGAACAGTGTTTTCTGAAAACAAACTAAACGACACTAATATTTTTCATCATATTTCAGCAAGAGCTAATTTAATTTTCCCACGGGCGGTGCAATTTCTGTTTATAGCAATCAAAAACGAATCTACGGCTCTGTTCAACAACACTTGCACTCATGAGAGAGCATGTTTGTCGTTGCAGCGCAGCCCTTGGAGAACGAGCCTGTATTAGCATCTGCTGTAGAGCTTCCAGCCTGCGGAACAGAACCTCAGACAGTGTAAACACGCTGAGTTTACACAGAAACAACAAAAGACCAAACAGAAGAAGCGTGAGTGAACTTGTAGCGGCAGCAGAAGCCTCGCTGTCATGTTGCTAAAATATCTTGCAGATGAATCAGACTGATTTCCAGCCTCCTGCGTATGTCAGCGTTGATTACGTGCACATCGGCGTGTAAATGTGTGTGTGTGCAGCTGCAGCAGTAAAGTCCCCTTGGAGATCCCAGGAACATGCCACGAATCAATCAAAGGGACAAAAAAAGTACCCTTAATTCTTATTGCCTCAATTGCGATTGCACATTTGCATTTCATAACACCATCGATTGTGCAGCATCGGTTCTGAATAAGCACTGCAGCAAAATGACACTGACCTCCAGTCATGAATCACAGGAAAAGTTGAGAGGTTTTATAGAATGTGTCGACAAAAAAGGGCTGCCTGCAGTGCTCTCGTGGGAAACAGAGTGAAGGAGGGAGGGGTGGAACGAGAAAGGATCCCATTGTTGCACAGGAATAAGAGTGCAGAGGCACCCTGACACAGGTATTCTGCTAAATAAGGCCGCCATTGTGCAGAGAAAGCATGCGTACTGGCACAAAAAATGACAAGGGGAAAACGCCGCACAGGATTTTTCGACAGCTGCTTGGGTTCTGACCTTGGAGCAGTATTCAGTGACTGACCTTCTGGCTGTTGATTTTTTGTGAAGAATGGTGCATATATGGACAGATGATGAAGGCAAACCTTCATAAAGGTGTAGAAGATGAGGAAGTGTGTAGGACTGGACGTGAATATCAGAATATTCGGTCGTTGTTGTGGTATCTGGATATCAATTCGCCCAACCTGCCACCAGCCTGCACCCCACATCCCCTAACCCCCGCTGATGGTGGCAACAGAACTGGGACCGCTAACCTAAACCGGCATCAGCAGCCAAAAACTGCCTGTGCGTTCTGTCCACTTCCACCTCGTCAGAGCACGCACCCCACCCGGATAGTGGTCATTAATTGTTCCTGAATATCCAGAAGTTTTTCAGACCAGCTCCAGAAGTTTGAACCCCAGTACAGCAGGGCGGGCCTCTCTGCAGGAGCCTGCTGTTGGGTCATCGGACAGAATCAAAAGGGGATACGACGGAACAAGAACATAGTCAGCATTTCTATGGGCTCAACAAAACCTCAAATCCGAAGCAGAGAAAATGGGTAAAAAAACAGGGATGAACTTTATTAACCGGGGGGGATGAACATGTTAACTGATTATCTTCTGTACTAAATCAGCCGATGGCGTGCCATACTTTTATTTCAATCTACATTTTGTGGTCTTAGCATTGAGACGTGGAGTATATTGATTAGACCACTACTTGTTATTCTTGATAACTTTTTGGATAGCTGCGGCAACACGTGAACAACTGCAAAACTTTCCCGTCCCCCCCCGGGGGTCTGAGCAACAAACGGCTTGCTTCCTGCATACACATGTCGCAAAGAAATCAAACAAAGTTAGCATTTTCATTGCATATTTTACGACAGGCGGCGACACAAAAGAACTTCTAAACAGCAAAGGCCTCCCAAAGGAACAGTATGAAGCTGCCCCCTGCCTCCACTGCCCAGGTCGCCGCTGCATTTCCATTAAAGCATTCCCTTCTCCTTGCTGTCCCCCAGAACCAGGCTACAGATACAGTGGCATTGATTCATTTATTGTGGGGCCAATGTGCTTTTCTCTGGCTGCTCAGCAAGTGGTGGCCGGGATCTAATTACCAGAGCAGAGATGAAGTCATCTGCCCGAGCAGAGCTGATGGAACCATTCTTCTTGTGAATAGAAAAGAAGGTTGATGCTCACATCAAGTCACAGAAGGGCTGAAACTAATGCGAGAGACCATTAGTTACAGAGAAGCCCAGGAACCATCGACAGAGCAGCGTAAACGATGAGGCTGTATTGATCTCAACCGGTGTTGGAGAAAAGCAGCCACTGGATTGTCATAGTCTCTCCTCTGGAGATGAAAGTCACCTTCATGCTGCTGAAGCCATGTACGAACCCTTACTCAAAGACCCTCCATCAAAAGTCATCCATCAATGGAACTTTTCCCATAAAAAACAACATTATTGAATCTTCCCAAGATTGCCTATTGGCATCTGTCAGAATGAGACAAGAGAGGTATGGCCTCTGGCTAGTCAGGTGCTAAAGGGTAACCATGCCTCACATGTCAATGAGACAGTAAACAAGGCTTACGATACACAAAGCGCGTCCAAGTCCATGTCACACAAAACACTTCACAGCCACTGTGGCTGCATTCCTCTGGCTTGCTCCTCAACAAACAAGCAAATTTACCTTAGGAAACGACTTGACCTGCTCAAGCCAAAGTATGCGCTCGCAAAGTGCTTTGTCTTCCCTCCTTTACAACTGGGACAGGACCACACACACGCTGCGCCCATGACCAGTACTGGTATTGTTCACATGGTTGCTAAGGTGCCTTTGAAACAGTGGTGCAAAGGCCAGGAGATGGCCACAGTGGTTTAAGGCTAATGAATAGCCTGTGTTCAGGCTGCCATCACTGCTGATAATAGCTTTGCACAGGCTGGATGTTTATAGAGAACTTATAGAAGCCTGTAGGTAACAGTTCAGTTAGAAGCAGTTTCTCAAGAAAACTCCAACACCTCTTCACATACTGTCAACACAAGCAGTGGAGCCACTTCCTGACCACTGTTTTGAGGTAACGAACTTTCAGGTGCAATTACAGTAGATGACATCATACATAATGGCCTCTCGCAGACATTATGCGTGAGAATCCAGACAGAATCCTTCTCATTAGGTATTCAAATTATGGGGATTATGAAGAGGATTCAACAGCGTTTAAATCAAGTCAGCCATGTGAAATGCTTCTAATCCTTTTGTCAGACACAACGGAACACTTTTGTCTTAATAATCAAACTCGTGATGAATCTGTCAGCTTGTGTTATGATTCCTGAGTGTAAAGAGGCCCTTCTGTACGGATCACTTTAATCAACTGGATGGATGAGCCATACTAAATTAGTTTTATAGTGTGCATAAATTGAAATTACATAAAGAAGAAAATGCTGTAATAATTCAACGCATAACTGACAATGAATCTTGAAGGGACATTGTGGAGGACATGCCCTGACTCTTATCCTGGACACTCTGGTCACACACTTGGAAAGGCAAACTGCCACTTTCTTTACAATTTTTAGGAGTTTTAAACTTTGTTGAGAATGTAACACTCAAAGCACCTCTTGTTAAGTCAGAGAAGTCAAGGATATTTCCTTGTGGAGTAGCGCTCGCCTCTCAGATTTATAATTTGACCATGTTTGGACCTTCAAGCTTGGTGGTGCGAGTCAAATCTCACCAATAAATACATCTGTCCTGTACTGATTAAACTGAAACATAAACGCCTCAGTGCAGAGCAGGTGAAAGAGAAACAAACTGCCAGAACAGCCAAGACCTACGAGACGGGCAGACAAAACAGACGTCAGGCTGATGTCACTCATTTACAGTCTTAAACAAGGCCCTCCAGATGCCTGAATTAGTGCTAATTTCCAGCATCATGTCACTCAGTGTCATGCTAATGAGGCTTTAACATGACAATGAGGTTTTCTAAATGAGCAGCCGAGGGAAATGCAGCGTTTGTAATAACTCCACAGCGATGAGCTGCACATCACAACTGCGCCACAGTCTCCAGCGTTTCGCCTGTCACGGGTTTGACTCCAGAGAGGAAAGGTGTTTTCAGGCTCAAAAAGATCTCCACTGAGCAGAACGGGGCTCTGCATTTTGTTCTTCATCGTATGTTTAATTAACAAACTGTTTGCAGATGAATCTAATGGGATTAGCATATGAAAACTGCAATAAGGGAAATGAATAATGCAAATGAAAAGAACTGCATTGTCGTACATCTTGGCAATCAACCAAGGCCAACATGCTTTGGAAACCTTTTCAGAAACACTTGCCCTGTGATAAAGAGGAGAGAACGCTGCTGTGATAAGAAAGAAAGCAGGGCCAACAAACAGGAACAACTTCTCACAATAACAAACCGTTTAGGAGTTCGTAATCGGCAGAGAAAAGTTATGACCTACGAGGATAAACTGCATCAGCTTCTCTTACATGCCTTTTTGACCCCAGAGCTGTCTGAGGGTTTGGTGATTTCAGCCACAGCTAAGAGAAGACGCCAGCGGGAGATAAGAAATGCCAGGACTGACTCTTATCTTAACAGTAAAAGACATTCGCAAAGTTACACTGAATTACAACATCACAGATAGATCAACATGTTTTTACAATGCACTGCCAAAAAAATCCCCTACAAACAACAAATATCTCTTATCGTGGATGCATTTGCAAGTCTCAAACTAAATCTGTCTCAAGCTGAGGCAGAGATTACTTGTTAACCCTCTGAGCACCCGGTAGCTTCTGGGTGGTTGTTCTGTCACTCTATGGGAACAGGACATCCACGGCTACAACTACAGAGAACTCCCCACGAGGTGTGATGCAGGTACAATGCCATACATCACAAAGAAAGAAAAGAAAAACATCTCAGAAGATCCTAACCGTCTTGAACTCCCCTTTTTACTGTGCATGTTAACCAGGACTTGAGCCGTGGCTGCACAGCATCTCGTAAGCGCGCCGGTTTCGCTGTGATTGAGAGCATGTGGGTGTTAAGTGATTTCATGCTTCTCTATGATTAGAAACACATGGCTGCACGAAAAGCTATAAGGACAGCAAATATATCGAGGTGCGATCTAAACAGCTGTCCGTCTTCACGTCAGTTCAACATACTGTACCGATAGCAGTTTAAATTAAAAGCTAACAAACTAACAGGTGCTTCCAGAACATTTTCATATGTTGGAAATACACCATTTCCTCTCTGAACTCTGGAGGTTTTTATCAAGTGGGACCATATGTTTCACAGATCTCCATCTTGTTAGCCATAGAGGCTGCCAGCCTGTACTTGGCTCTGGTTTGCAGCGCTCCCAGACACTGGATCAGCGGCGTACAGAGGGGCAGTAAATGCCGACGCTTATTTAGGTTGACACCAGCTGAAGTGCTGCTCTCATTAACAGCAGCCAGGTGGCTTTGGGTGACACCACTCCAAACCTCTTGCTGTTGGTTTTTCTTTTTCCCTTCAACCGACTAGTTAACCGTCCACACCGTTTGAGGAGTTGGGGTGGAAATTGGCTGGGATGTCCACTGGAGGCGTGCCAAGGTTTTTCAAACTTTCAGGTCACCTCCAGAAGGAAAAGGGAGCACTTCCTGGGTCAGCTGTAATAATGTGGTGGGAAGGAGCCACTAAGCAGCAGCTGTCCAGAAACTGGATTTTGAGAGGCCGGGGGTTAATAAGGCCCGGCAGGGCAGTTCCCATGGTAATCACCATGGTTACCTTAGACCTTAGCCAAGAGATGGCTGCAGGGGAGGTTGAGCCAATCTGGGTGACAGAGCTGAACCATGGGAGCTCACTGAGAGACAGTGAAATTGATGGACTAAGCAATGTCTTAAACTTTACAGGCAATTAACACTCCTGCCGTTGTGGAGGGCTTCAGTAGCCATTATGATCTGCGATGTGTTGCTACTAAGCCTTGTGGGATGTATTTTATTCACAAAAAGCCAAATATAAATGATTTTGATGCAGAGCCATGATGATGGACAGAAGACTGAGAGCAACAAACCACCACTAGCAGGAGCTACCAGATGAAGACTGTGATATGTAACAGCTGCACTGATGGAAAATAACTCACTTAAAGATCACATGAATGCTTACCTACCAGCATTACATCGACGAGAGCGACTGAATTTGTAGTGGTGTTGTTCCCAAACTAAGCAATGCTGTGAACGGCTAACGCTGACGTTATGTTTGTGTGTGACTGAAATGTGTTGCTGTGACAGAAGGAATCACTGGGAACAGCTACGCTACACCTACGACCTGCAACAGGAATACAAAGTGCACGTTAATACCAGAGGCCAGGGTTTGAATCCTGACTTCTTTGTCGTTGGATTTTAGACTGAACTTGTGGAGGGCAACAAAAGCACTTTAGTTAAGGATTTTGTATTTTGGTTTGATGTCAACTAACATGTCTCGAGTGACTGTAAACTTCTTCTATGTTGACCCTGAACAAAGCGGCCGGTTTGTAAGGCATGTCACCAGGGTTACAGCCCCGTGGTGGAAACTCTGCTACTGCAAGTTTGGATATTTGGTGGAAACTAAGACTTTCTGAAGTGTTTTGATACATCTAGGATTGTAGTTTGAGGGACGTACCGAATGTGAGAAAAAATGTTCATCTAGTCTTTGCTTCAAATCAAAAGGGTCAGCAGCTTCAAGCCTGCAGTCAGAATTTAAGTCCTTGGGATCTTGTTGATGAGTGACAGATTTGTGTTTCAGCAGCAGTGATGTGAGTGTGGTACCGGACCGTTGTGGAGAACGGGTGCTTCGCCCTTCAGCTTGGTTCTTGAGCTACCAGTACACTCCAGTCCTAACCTGTGGTCATGAGCTTTGTGTGTGACTAAAAAAAATGACATGGCACATAGAGGCAGCTGAATGAGGCTGCTACGTATGGTGGTTGTGCTACGACTCAGAAATAGAGTCACGAGATCGGACTTTCGGCGGGCCCTCAAAAGAATCGCTGTTCCTACATTTTGAAAGGAGCCACCTGAGGTGGTTTGGGAATGTGATTAGGATGCCTCCTGGGTGGAGGTTTTTTGGGCATGCCCCCCTGGGAGGAGACCCCAGGGCAGACCCAGAGTATATCCCATGGGAACACCTTGGGATCAACCGGGAGGACCTGGAAAACACTTGGGACAGGAGAGTCTGGAATGGCCTGCTCCCACTGCAACCTAAACCCGGGTAGTGAAAGAAAATGGATAGCTGGACAGATAGACATAATATCTAAGAGGCATGGTTGGAAAAACCTGCTGGATCATCTGTCATTTGTCTCTTTCGTCTGGATAACTAAACCACATAATGACATAATTTCATATGAAGCGTAGTGATAATGGAGTTCAGTAGAAGAAATGTTCTACATCAACACTGATGACAGACTAGCAGAGACAAAACAGCGCGGCCTTGTTTGCATTAGTGCTTCTTATCAACGTCATCATCTCAACTATTTATCCTCATCCCATCTGAAAAATTCTTGCTTTTGAAATTGCAACGATTCATCTCCCCGAAGCCGAATGCCGCAAACTCAAGTACATTCTCAGTGATTTGCCTCATTTGTCAAAACGGTTTTCAAAAATCTCTTAAGGATGTCCGTGGAAAAAAATGTGCACAAGTAAATTAGTGATGTGCAACTCTGACTCCGCTCACCAGCGTCAAGCCTAAAATCCAACAGACTGTAGTCGACTGTTGCTCCTTCTGATCACGCTGGACTTTACTTACATACTTACATATACATAGACACTTTCCTACACCTCCTGCACATCTTTCTCACTCACATGCATATGCCCCCATGCTTCCTACCTGTTTACTTATGTTCTATGTTATGTTCATGTGTCTGTAATGTGTGTTTGTTCCTGCTGGCGCCTCTCGGCCAGGTCATGTTCACAAATGAGAACTGGTTCTCAAACATTTTTATCTGGTAAAATAAAGGTCAAATAAATAAATTTAATAAAACTTCATCACACACTAACTTCTAAACATGACTTTTAAGTCTTAAGAAGCTTCCAAGACTTTAGAAAAAGGATGTCTTGTATCATGTATTGTATCTCGATGCTCCAAGAGATTATCTGCTTTAAACATTTTTGCATTTCCTATCAACACAAAAGGAATTGAGCTTCATAACTTCAGAGTGTAAAGACAAGGACCTAATAAAGGAATCGTCCACATGAATAAAACTGCAGAGGTCCCTCTGGATCCATAAAGAACTGATGTGGAATGATCTATAACTGGGGTGGCTGATCTGACAGGAGACTCACCTCGCTTTTCAAAAAGCAAGTCTTAACCCAAGGGGAATTGAAGATGTTTTTAAGCTTTAGTTGTGCTGGTTTTTGTCTTTTGTTCTACTGAGCGGTTTGTGTTCGTAGCCCGCGGGCTTACTGGACAGCACTCGGCTCTACTGTCTGGGCTACGGTCCAGGCCTGTGGAGGTTGTGGATGCTTCGGCTTTGGGCTTAAACCCCTACACGGTTGAACCTGAGCCCTGCAGCTGCTCATTACTGTGCAGTGGAAGTGCTGGGATTGCTTTATGAGCCCTGGGAAAGTCAGGAGGGATCCTCTGCCCACTACAAGCAAAGCAATCCAGTTACATCAATAGCGAGAGCAGGGATACATTGCTAACCCTGGATAATCCCACGATTCAATATGAAATGTGTAGAGAGGTTAACCAGATGTCAAGGTCTTAGACATTAGACCTCTCCTCCCAAGTAGGGTCTGACTGAGTTAACCTGTAGGAAATAGAAGTAATTGCAAAAGTGATTTTTCATTATACACACAAATATGTGTGTGAAGCCGCGAGCAGAGGGTCCTACCGGGTTATTAGAGAGTCAATGACTTCCTGAATAGTAATGCATGCTAAACATCTTTTACTTTTTCATTTAAAATAATGAAGTGTATAAATAATGCTGGTGTTCTTAATGCATTCTGTTTTTTAATTTACGTATTGAATTCATTTTCATATCCTGGTAGATGATTACCGGATCAGACTGGGGGGTTCTTAAACTCCCCAAAACTAACATGGTTTCCCTTCCCAAGGAGACAAGGACTGTGACGGTATGTTAGTCAAGCAGTTCATGAACGCTAGGGTGTGACTGATGGACACATTTTGTTGATGCATTGCATTCTGGTCTATTTATGTTGTCATCACAGATATCTTCATGTTACATGTGACTACAATCAAAGAATAAAGGAAGGGGGTTGGATCTTCGTCAACTCTGACCTGATGGAGGTCCGAGTGCGATCAAAATATTGTCAGTTATTCATGTTTTTAGCGGCAGGATGCTGGTTTTAATCGACTTGGCCCTACGTCATGTACACGTGACTGCTTTCTCCCTCCACAGGTGACCGGTCTGCAATAGATGACTATTAGCTGTTTTTTTTATGAGCTGTTGCAGGCAGAATAGGTACTCTTCTATGTCTGGATGTCATCTCAGGTCCCTAACTTAGTTTTGTCTCTTTCCTTGTTGTTTCATCGCAGACACATTGTCTCTGGACTTGAATGAATTAAAAGGCCTTGATGTGAGCTCCATTTGTTCTACTCAGGTTGAGACAGATTTCTGTTTCCATTATCGTAGGGATCTCGCACATAAAACCGAGCATACCTTGGATGTTTTAGCCAAACTCATGATGACGATGATTTGATTTAGCAAGCATTCCCTTAAATCTGGATAACATGGGGCGCTGCTGTGGCTCACCTGGTTGAGCTGGCGTCCCATGTACAGGGCTACAGTCCCAATGTGGAGGTCATGGGTTCGAATCCCGCTCATGGCCCTTTGCCACACGGCCTCCCCCCATTGTTCTCCCCCACTTTCCTGTCTCTCTCTCACTGCCGTATCAAATAAAGGCACAAAAAGCCAAAAAAATAATAATAATCTGGATAACATGATTTGTACGCTACACAGGGCTTCATTTATACTAATAGGGTGTGACGCATTTAACTGCTAACAACAACAACAAAAATTGCAGCTCCTGTGATTTTGCGTTGCACTTAACAAGTTTGATTAATTGAATAAAATCATACGATGGTTCTTTATGGACTGTTTGAAATGCTGAGTGCCTGTTCTGCTCTGTGGCTGATAGATGTCCAGAAATCCGTCTTAATTCAGTCCTGTTCCTTGTTTGGTTCACTAACTCTGCTGAGCAGACGTCTCACACTCCTGTAAATTATTAGCGAGTTGCTTTAATGAGCAGGTTGTTCACCTCTCTCTCTCTCCCTCCAGCCCTCCTTGCTTCTTATCACCACCAATTGACAAATCCAAATGAGCAAACACTGAGTCATTGCACCTGCATTTCCGACCTTCAATCACGGCAACTTATCACAATGGTCTCAACTCAAACACTGCCTCCCACTGCGCAGTGAGTAAGCACATTACTCTGAGGGGAAACAAGGGAGCTTGTGGCATTAAGGGCTGGGTGTACGGTATACAGTGAGGGTTCCTCCTTCTGCAGCAGATATTTAGATTGAATTCAGGTAGCAATTCACTAACGGCGGTTTGAGCAATACAGCTCCACAGTATTTACTCACCAAATGTCACGTCTGAGCAGATAAACGCTGCACAAGTGTTACATGAAGTGTGATTTGTTCACACACAAGCTCAGCAATCAGCAGAAAAATCCTCAGATTTGACACAAATAACGCACGGCAGCGGTTAACCGTTGAGTTACCTTCACCCTCAGGATCCCGACTGCAGTTTGCACTCAATATCCAGGCCGCTCAATGGCAGAAGATTAGCTTTGTGTGTTTGTCTGTACAATGTAAAGACACGACCTAAAACGGGACAATAGCATGTGACGGAGCGGAAAGGAAAAAGACTATATCATAACCTGAGAACAACACCTTCATCTCAGGCTCAATAATGTGTCTCTAATTATTTTCCTCATCCCACTTCTGTCTCTCCTCTGTTGAAAAGAAAACACCTGCGTCCACAAATCAGGATTTTGTAAAGACCTCCATGTTGCAGCTTCAATCAATTTCATCCCTAAAGTTAAGAGAAAGAAAAGTTAACTGAATAAAAGTGGCCTTATGGGCAGTGCTCAGGTCAAAGTCAAGGTTACTGTAGATGTAATCTGACAATAGGTCCAATACCTTAAGAAAGAGAAAGAACAAAGGTCATAAAAAACAATAAAATGTAAGATTGAGGGGCAGTTTTCAAACTGACTTAAGCTTCAATTAGTTTCATTTTTAAAATCACTGCAAAATCATTCTCTCTTGAAAATTATATTTCGTATGTTGTCGACACAGAAACACGTCCTTGGACTTCCAGAAGAACAGATAAACTCATATAATTCACTTAATTTCAGCTCTAAATGTCAGCATTCATCCAAAGTGAATTCCAAGAATTCCCCCACTTACAGGAAGAAGTGACAGGTGATGGTGGGACCATGCACTCTGCTGCACCTGAGACAGGATGCATAGGATCACGTCATCGTGCAACAACAGAACAGGGACTGTGATGCACTGACATGTGACGACATCCGAAAACCAAACGTGAACGAAGGAGAGGAATGTGGGAAACGTCCAAAAGTCAACACTCAGCTAAGTGGCCTCCTCGGGTTTCACTCTTAACTTGAGCTGTAACTTATTGCAAGAGCATAATCAAAGGTCGCAGCCCGCCCTGTCAGGGACCCACAATCCACTGAAGCTGTTAATGATAAACAAGGAGGGCAGGTGACTTCCAGAACACTCTTGTTATACCGGGCTAGTTTCCGAAGCGTGAATGCCGTCGAGGCGTCACGTTCGGTTCAGGACAACGCCGGGAAGGATCTGAGCGCCGGGGTCACAAAGCAAGAGCAAAGGTCACAGATTGTGGGAGGCCCGAAGGGTTTTGGAGCCAAAACTCTGAAAATAATCGTGTGCTGCGGAGACTGTGTGGAAAGGCAGCGGTTGTCAGCAGGTGAAAAGGAAAAAATGAATACAAACAGAGGAAGATGGGAAACAGGAAATGCAAACAAAGTGCTAATAATTTCCATGCAAGGAAACAAGCTGAAAAACAGCTTGCAGACCTCTTTATGGGGATGGGTTCACTGGAATGTAGCTGATTACAAACTGGGTCTGTGTCACTTCAGTTGACTCCTGTGCTAACAACGCCGATCACCGAAACAACTGCTCAGATCAGAGAGTGCAGCAAACATTTCTCTTCAGTAGACTGATTAAGCACCTGGACAGCTTTATTGCTCTTTGACAGCTTTAAACAATCGTGGCGTGTATGTCGTCCAGCATCATTTCTTTACAGAGAACAATGCAGATGGTGTAATTTAGAAATGGTGTCGTCACATAATGTGTAGAGCAGAGCCTCTACGACACTGTAAGCACCGAGGATGAACCGCAGCTGGAAGAGTTAATAAACAGTGAGGCCAGAAGTTTCCCCTTTTTCACTGTAATGTTCTGCATCCTGTTAGAAACGCTGTTGAACTCACAGATCTTAGCAGCTATTATCATTTTATTTTATTTTTCCTTTATTTAACCAGGTGGGTTAATTAAGAACAGATTCTCATTTACAATAACGACCTGGCCAAGAGGCAGCACAGAGCAGAAAATAAAACACATCCATAAAAACAACACACAAACAATAAAAGGCTTTGAAGATAAAATACACTAAAAGCAGGTACAAATAGTTGCTTCACCATATTTTTAAAAGAAGATAAAGGTATAAAGACGCTGAGTTTGAGTGTTTTTTGTAAGTGGTTCCAGTCGAGAGCTGCAGAAAATTGAAATGAATGGCGGCCAAAGACTGATGGCTGCTGATGTGACGGGTGATGAGTAGAGAACGTAGGTATGCCGGAGGTTGACCTATGATAGTTTTATAAATGAACAAATACCAATGGGTTTGCCTGCGGGAGTGAAGAGAGGGCCGGTTAACCAGGCTGGACAGAGTGCAGCGGTGAGTCGGTGACAAAACGGACGGCCGTGGGGTAGATAGTGTCCAGTTTATGGAGGAGGGATTTGGACGTGGATCTGTGGTGGTCATTTTGACCAGGAGGTGTTTAGCGGATTGTGTAAATAAGGATTTATTACGATACAGAAAACCAATTCTATTTTTGACTTCAGTGAGCAGAGAGCTGATGTGGGTTTCATTTGCTATTTCTTGTCTGATTACTAACTGACAAAACTCTTCTACGAAATATTAAAGATTGCAAACATTTAGGAGATGAGATCTGTTTCGCAAACACAGCTCCTAATGTTCAGCAAAGCCTTCACCCCGCACCTCTTTCTATCCTTGAGAGTTGTGGAGAGCAGACTTTGTAAGCCGGCCTGTCAGACGGTGATGGATCGATGCCAGCAGCAGCAGCAGCAGCAGCAGCAGCAGCCTTGCCACTTATTCTCCTCCAACTCTGTGCTATGTGCTTAATGTTCACTTGGGCTCATCCCCAGCTCTGTCCCTCGCTTTAGTTCCCATTTCCCCCCTCTCACTTGGCCCCAGTCTCTCAGTCTCAGCACAATCAAGAGCCTCCCGTCAGCCGATGGGCCAATTCCTTAGCAACCGGGCAGGTACTAGAGCACTTAACCACAAGCCGGAACCTGAATGCTAATGAGATTCCAGCTCCCTCGCCCTCGCTCGGTGCATCTGTGGGCAATTTTAACAGCTCACTACAAGCAAGCAGCTTAGGTCTATGTTTGTATTCATGTGGTTTTGTGGCAGATTCTCAAATAGCTCGAGTCTATATGATGTGTAAACCAGGAGGTCAGACTCAACAAAATAAAGCTTTCTCTATTCCTGTGCTAAAGAAACCTCTCTGTCTAGCTTTGACAATGTGACCGCTCTGTTCATCGGGTTCTGCTTGTTTTAGTGGAGTTTGGACGACCGGACCAGACTTCTGCTTGCACATACATCGAGGCGAACTTGAGCAACTTCAACAAGTATCTGGGGCATTTTATGGAGGCGAATCAATAAGTCTAAGTAGCTTGCTTATATAAATTCAATGTCTTTCTGGGCCTCTGCCAGGACTTTGAAAGCAAAATGTCTCTCCGCCTGTGCCTTTGTCCCATAAATGTCTCTATAACTTGATTAAACGTGATTGATGAGGACGCTGTTCTCAGTCTCTGGCACAAGACAGATACTTTAAGTGCATCTGTGTTACCGGTAAGAGCTGCACTGATGCTAAAACTCCACATAAAAAAAACTTTATCCCTGGAGTTGGAAGCATCCTGAGCGGTCGGGCAGCGTACTCGGTCGGGCCTTCGTTGGAGGATCCGGGTTGAGAGCGTGTGAGCGAGCATCAAAGCGTCTCTTAGCAAGACGGCAGCAGGAACCACGACCAGCTTCAGGATTTCTGTGGTGCAACTAAACCCTGACCTGTAACCTTCATGTGGAGCAGCGGCACCTAAAAAGTCCTCAAAATGTTCTATAAAGTCACAAATTAACACATTAAATTAGCAGTTAATATCACCAAACACTAGATAACGCTGAATGTCTTTCACCGCAAAGTCAAATGTGGTTGGCTAATACCACCCTCCAGAAGGCGCTGTGGCCCCCCAGAGCAGAGGGTCTACTAAAACATCCCCCTTCCCCCCAGGCTAGTGACGGGGGCAACAGCCGTCGTCAGGTAAAATGACCCTTAATGCCCCCTGAATAGAGCGGCTAACTTTACGCGGCAGGTCATTAGGGAGACAAAAGGGCAGGCCAAACGGCAGCAGTGCACCCCCAACCACCAGCTACCCCACCACCAGAGGAGGACTCCACATGCAGCCCCATCTCTGGCCCACAAAACACTCATGATTCCCATCACACTTCGGTCTTGTGTGAGCGGCAGAGCAGAACAGGACACTCCCAAGTTGGAAAGGAATGAAGCAAGTGGATAAATGTGGAATGGAAAAATGAACTGGGATGTTTGCATTTGGCCGCTGCTCAGCCGAAGCAATCTGAAGGGCCGAACGTGTGCTGAAGCTGATAATAGTCCTGCGCAAACATCCACCGCGACCGTCTGGGAGAGGCCGACAGTCATCACATCGAGTATGTTAACGACGTTTGCAGATGACACGGGAGGCCAGGACGGGACCTGGAGACAACTGAGGAGTTTCAAAGGCAAGGAGTGTGTGTGCATTTCACTGTTGTACATGCACGTGAAGCCCTGCCTGCACACACACACACACACACACACACAAATGCTGAATAAACCTGCGGTCCACACATCACGGCACGGTGTTTGTGCACGCAAGCATTTACAGTACCACTGAGCAACCACACAAATACTTGCACACACTCACAGAACCACAGCGAGGCAGACAGCCAGGCCTGGACAGCACAAACACCCAGAGTTACACAACAGCGACATGCAAACGCTCCCTCTGAGGCTGGAGGGAGCAAGTGCAGAGCTGCGTTCACTGGGAAAGGGAGCTCGTTTTCTGCTTTCCAGGTTTAGGCGAAACCCGGTCGGCCACGTGTTTCATCCGTCTCCTAATTTTAAAGAACGAGGATTCAAGCCGTTATTTCCTTGAGAAGCCTAATCTATGCACCACATGCCGCTCAGCAGCTGGTCCAGCACAAGTTGTGTTACTGAAAACTTCAAGCAACTGAAATCAGATGTTTGGTTTTCAGTTTGAGCTGCAATACAACATCCAAGTTACAGCACGAAGAGAGATGTTCTTCCGTTAAACCACGTTTTTTGACAGCGTTGCTCCACAATAAGCACCGCTTTAGACTTAAAACTACTTTTTCTCTGAGTCGAGCGCATGTCATGTCCGGGGTCAGGTTACTCCGCCATGCAGGCCGACAAAGGGAGGCGGAACAAAAAAGGAGCAGCTCGAGCTCTGGCTGTGACTTCTGAAAGACTCGCCTCACAGCCAGAGCAATAATTTCACCTCATTTAGAATGAAATCCCCGTGAATAATCTGCACACATGAAAACCTGCCTCCCTCACCCCGAAATGGGCGCAATGAAGTACGCTTGGGTGAGTGTGGATCAGACCGACCAGGACTGGACACTGGACAGTAATTAGCACAAATGCAACGGGTGAAAAGATGGGCAACCACCCTCTGAAAGGTGTGGAATGCAGTGCAGCAAAGAGTCTAATGGAGATACGAAGAAGAAACTAGAATGTTACGAGCTGCTGCAGTTATAGGGTCACAGTTACAGGGTTCAGCTCGTTACCGCTCTATGAACTCACATTTCTATTCACTGTGGGCTCATTTTTTTTATGCAGTTTAGTCCAGTCCTGTATGAAAACAGCACAATGATGGCTAGAATTAGAGAAAACTCAGAAATGTCTTCTGTGTAGCTGTAATGCCGTAAATCAAGAAAAAAGAAAGAAAAAATTGGAAAAAATCTAGAATCATCAGCATTTTTCTAAGTGCAAAAAGGTGTTATCAATATTGGAAAAAAAGTGGCTCGAGTGTAAATATTCTAGATATTTTCTGCCGAAATGGAACAAATGAGCAGTTCAAGGTCAGAAGGTTTAAAAATCAAACCTTTCTTTCTGATATAGCGTCCAGCTTTGATAAACGGTTGGGTTAGGGTTAACTGCTGTGATATTTTAGAGATAACGTGCCCTTGAAATCTGCATTCAGGTTTTGGGTTAAAGCTCAGTTGGCCATTCCTTCAGATGCAAAGACAAAATGGAAGTCCAGGGTAACACAATGTTTAGCTCAAAGTCTGCGTTTGTGTGTGATGGAAAGCGAGGTCCTTCATTCTTTCAAAACTCTCTTTACACTTTGATGAGCTGCTAAAACAAACCCTGGATATTTCAGGTCCCTCTTTCCTTCTAATAGTTCCTCCTTCTGTGAACTTTGCAAACTTTGTGGCTTTCCGGGCCCACGGCGGCGCACAGCCTCGGCTCAGTCTTGTTTTTATCAACCCTCCTCCCGCCGAAAAACTGTTTTTGTTACCCGTCATCTCGAAGGGTGAGCGTGTACATGATGTGCATGTGTGGCCGAGCTAAACTTCAGAGCTTTGATAATCAGCCATGATGGAAGACAGGTGGTTGGGAGGGAAGGGTTCAAAAAGACGAGAAGTCAACAACAAAGGCTCCCCTCCCCCTCAGCTTCCAGAAGCCGGCCTTCAAGCCTTTGTCAGCGCTGATTCAAAAAGGAGAGGCTCTGGCGGTGGCCTGAGGGTGATAATTTACAATCTGCTTCGGCGGTGACGGTGTACTCCACAGCCGGCACACCAGCCGACGCAGTGATGAAGCTCCCACCCACTGGCTGCACTCAATCTGCCTCTTAATAAATGAATGATAACAGTTTGGTCTCAAAGTTTACTGTTGATGACAAAAAAAAACGTCTTTCTTCTCAGCACATTTCAATTCCTCTGAAGAGGGGAGTGAGGAGTGAAATTAAAAAGCCGTCTGCTCGCTCTCGGGAGGTTTCATCCTCTGCCCCGGCGCCTGAGAGAAAGAGGACGCCGCTCCCCTCCACTCGTGTGTGCATGCAAACAATCTGGTTGTGTACAATGTGCTGAAATACACACAAGAACCAGGATCACACATCAGCATTAAAGTATTAAAGCTATGATGGAAAAGGGCCACTCTTGGGAATGGAGGCGGGGGGGAGGTGATGAAGCGTCACCCTTTATCAGGACCGTCGGTGTTTCATCTCAAACCAAGCGGGTGATTTGCATGGTGGATCTCATTTTGGCTTCTTCAAAGGAGTGATGGCGGGGCTAAAGCGAGCGAATCCAAAACACAGCGGCCATGACTGACTGCAGCTAATCCACCAGCTGTAAACCTGAAGGACGACTCTTGGCTTACAGACGGTGCCCGTTAACGTCCACCCTAACGCTGCGTTATGCATCAGGTGTCACTGTGACCAAACAGGTGGAGGGTGACGGCAAAGATGATTCAGAAGAGATCCTACTCTACAGCCAATGTGTTGTAATTAACCCTCTGAACTCCAAAACCACCAGCAAGTTTGAAAGTCATGCTACCTTAAAAAACATTGCACCACCATGTATCATACGATTTCTAAATGTCCCACAGTCCTTGAACTACTCATCTGTCTCATGCCATTCCATCCAGAAAATGTTGTCAATCTGAGCTGCCAGTTTTTCATTTCCTGTTAAAAGTAATAGCCAAAAAATACACTGATCTGTACAAAAAACTAATTTGCATCCTCTGTCCAACCAGGAACTCATCAGCTGCCACCAGCAGTCACGCGACAGAACGTCTTTCCAGCTGAACTGCACAGAGCAGAAAGAATGGACACAAGTTAGCAGCACAGGCAGTGAAATACCGTCAGTCTGTGGATTCACCAGTAACCTACAGGCACTTGGAAAAAAGATTGTACATGTTTAAAATAAATGATTAAAAAAAAAATCAATTTTGTTTGTTTTTTCTCCTCTTTAATGATTTATAACTGTGTCACAGGTCCGAGCTGTCTCTCTGCAAGACTTAATACTGCAGTGAAAAATGAGTTCACACAATGTGACAGAAGGAAAAAACAGGAGTTCAGAAGGTCAAATAGTTCTCAAAAAAGCAACAACTCCACTGAACGAAGCAGAATGACTTCACCGCTTTGGCATTTTTTCATTTGTTAATTTCAGTGCAATCAGTGAGATCCTCCCTGTCCCACAGTTACACCAGACGACAGTGTGTGCAGGAACTGTTGGTAGAAATATTCATGAATAACAGCAAATAGACCGTTTGTTGAGCAGCAGCTGATTTTTTTTTGTCCTCTGAAATTAAACAACTCACTCTGTGGGCTGCAGACAGAACATTTCAAACACACCTGTTGAAAGCGTCACTGTGAAGCCAAATAAAGCAAACAATAAACCAGCTCTGTTACTCCAGCAGTGAATGGTTATACTGGTCTCCCCTTCATAATTGAATTTCCCTTCTGGGATAAATAAAGTATTTTTCATTTCATAAGACTCTTGTTTTGGACTTCAGTTATAATTTGCTTTGGTACTCATGAGCATTGCATCACTTACAGCAGCTGTGCTGCACACCTACGTATCCCAGCATTCAGCAAGGTGCTCGG